>NT_176539.1:212068-225210 GCF_000188095.3 Bombus impatiens | reverse complement strand
GCTCGCTGGCTGCTGTTCCGCCACTGCCGTTGGCTGCCGGTGCCACTGCCACTGCCGCCTCTGGATATACATTTACCCGGCCGAGTTTTCGGTGGAGACGTTACTGTTATTTATGGCCTCGTTTATCAAGGTGGCACCCCTTTCCCCTATCGTTGCTTCGATGCAGACTATCCGCCACTGCGAAGCCAATCCCGAGATATATCGCTTCGATACCAATCCGGATCTCTGGAGTGAAACAGAGTTTCGAAGAGGCAACCAACTTCGTCTCTCTGATCCCTTCTTTCAACTTTTCGCCCGAGGGCGCACCCCGAAACTTCTTTCGGTGATAAATGCTCGTGAAGAATCGCGGTCGAACGATAGCGGCAATTAGTGGTACCTCGTTTGTCTCCTTGTCTGCCTCGTGCTTGACGAGCTTGTGGCTTCGGTCTCTCATTGCTCGCAATCCATTTCCATCCCTACTGCGAAGCTACTCCTCCTTCCTCAAACTAATACGCTTTGACCGCGTATTTCCTTCTTAATCGAGCAAACAAGATATTACGTTTCGTTGTTGCATGGATAGCCGAATGTATCGTTTATCTTTATATTTCAGAAACGAAGCTACTCGCGTCTTTTAAGGACTCGCATTCGTTCGACGTGATTACTTAATATACGATTGACATATGGATGGTCGTGTAGAAGCAATTTTCTAACGGCTTCGAAAGATGTCACGTGTGCAAGAACTAGTGGAATCTTTTACGAAAGTTGAGTGTTACATCTGGCTAACACGCGTCCGATCTCATAGCATATCCGCATTAACCTTTCATAGTGTTCACGTACCAGCGAAAAAGGATCGTAGTTTTAGGTTTCCTTGTCAGAAGACAAATAGCAGCAGTCGACAGGGAGCGCAGCCCACTTTGTCCCCGACAGCGTGGCGAATAAACGCCCGATCACTTTACGAGCTAGACGGGGTAAGAGTAGAGCGGATAGTGCGAACGCGAACAGCAGAAAACCGACAGGACAGACAGAGAGAAAACCTACCCTTTCTCAATTCGTACGTATCCACCTACACCCTCGAGGCCAACGATCCATTCCAGCCCCGCCAACACTATCCAACCCCTGATCCGAACCAGGAGTGTGAGAAAGGACTTCGGGGATCTCGGCCTGGCAAAACCGCAGTGTTGATGTGAAACCTGATAATCCCGAACTTCGCCACTCTACCTGATTAATTTCTGTTTCAAAGGCCATAAGATTTATAGAGAATTGACATTTTCATACTCGTCGCAATATCAGCTTCTTTGTCTATCTTTCATGCGGATGATCTGCTTGAACCTTTAGTTTTTTTCATAGTTTACTTAACTTCACAGGATTGAGAAAATGTTAAGAGCTGCGAAAAATCTTTCGGACAAAAACATCTATGAATGTTTTTATCATAGTATCGTAATATATTTTTATTTGAAGAAGAAATCTTTATTAATAAAATGTGTATATAGATAATATAGCAGGTATACTTTAAACTTGAAAATATTTTCAATTTACAAGGCACATCGTTAAAAAAAAAAAAAGATTTGAATGACACAGCATGTAGAACGTATTACCGTTCTTAGAACATTTTTGTAAGCAGTTTAATGTCTATTTTCGTACAAACACTGCTGATTTTGTTTTAATATTATTCGCGACTTTTGTTGCGACAAGCAAAATTTCATTTTTCCATTAAAAATTGAAAATGATATCAAAATTTCAACGAATAAAACTGGTGGTATACAAAATCAAATAGTGCACTATGCAAGCCTCTCTTGTATAGCACTTAATTTCGGTATCCGAAACAATTTTCGCTAAATTATGTAACAAAGAGATTGTTAACCTGGAACACGTTTATTTTCATCGTTTCTCAACATTTTACGGAAAAGATACTTGTAACACTTTCAGTCTATATAACAATATGTACAATAATAAATATTTATATACATATAACGATTATTATTATGATCTAGATTAAGTGTAATTCCTTCTTCTTGGTAACAAGCTAAATTGGTTATTAAGGATCTCTTTTATCAAAGAGATCTTAGACATAGTCGTGCTTATGCCAACCACTTGATAAGAAATTAATAATAATTAAAATTAATTCTTGTTACTGCGTTATTTCTTAGGCGGAATAACGCTTCTAACATGATCCACTCATGTTTTCGATCTCTAATTATTACACAAAAAAAGTTTTATTGCAAACCGTTAAAATTGATTTGGCGATCCTGTACGCGTAATTATATCCATTTAAATTATATTTATATAACGTTAGTGACGTATGTTCTTGTAGTTGGTAAGAAAGAGGTTCCAAGAAAAAGGGTGTCGCGAGACCTTTGTAAGGTAAAAACGGAGTATCCCCACGGAGACAGCGACGATGATGGGTTACAGCTTCAAAGCGACGAATCGTTTCAGTGCTAACGTAAACTGTCCTACGACAGAATAATGGAAAGCCGGAGAAAAGACAACTGAGCAAGCATTGCTGGCGGGTGGCGGACAAAGATAAATAAATAAAGGAAACGGCGTTTGCGCGCAAAGGGAAGCGAAATCCCTGTCTTTAGTCCGGTGCAGGACTTGGTGCCTCGTAGTTGGATTGGGAGCTAATAGTGGTTGCGGTAAACAAGCCGCTTCTGCCACGGAAACATCGTGTGCTTCGCAGACTTTCCTCTTATCTTCCCATTCTTTCTTCTCGCTTTTATCCTTCTTGCCCATCTTCCGCTTGCCACCATTTCATTCTTCCTGCCTCTTTCCTTCTTTTCGTTCATCTCTTTATCGCTATTCCTCCTCCTTCTTCCTCGCGATCATTTCCGTTTCTCGATTACTTTTGTCCTCCTTTAAGGTGAATAAAGCCGCGCGATTCATTTGATAATACGATTCATCTTAGTCGTTAAAAACTCATATCGGTTTGTAGGAAGCCGAAATAGTACAAATAACAAGATACGACTTAGCAGGCGTAAATGAATGGCACAAAAAGATTTACCAATCCATTTCGACTGTGGTATTGAAGAGAAAATATTTAATAGGCTCGCACGCGATATCGATACTTAGTCTCTTATAATACACAATTGCTTGTGTGAACTACTCATTTCTATACTTCCTTTCTATTCATTTGTATACTATGTCATTTGTATGTCTTGTTTGTATTGTATGTGTACGCATTTCTATACTTCCTTTAGTAATTTTCTACATTGACAAAATATCATGGAAGCGATATTATTTATGCAAAAAATGTTTGGTAATAGCTACATTAACAATAGAACAGTATAGAGCAAATAATAGTTAGATGAATTATATGAATAAGAATTTAAAAAAAAATATCAATACTTAATCTCTTAATACGCGATATCAATACTTAATCTCTTATAATACACAATTGCTTGTGTGAACTACTCATTTCTATACTTCCCTTCTACTCATTTGTATACTATGTCATTTGTATTGTATGTGTACCCATTTCTATACTTCCTTTAGTAATTTTCTACATTGACAAAATATCATGGAAGCGATATTATTTATGCAAAAAATGTTTGATAATAGCTACATTAACAATAGAACTATATAGAACAAGTAATAGTTAGATGAATTATGTGAATGAGAATTTAAAAAAAAATATCAATACTTAATCTCTTAATACGCGATATCAATACTTAATCTCTTATAATACACAATTGCTTGTGTGAACTACTCATTTCTATACTTCCCTTCTACTCATTTGTATAGTATGTCATTTGTATTGTATGTGTACTCATTTCTATACTTCCTTTAGTAATTTTCTACATTGACAAAATATCATAGAAGCGATATTATTTATGCAAAAAATGTTTGATAATAGCTACATTAACAATAGAACCATATAGAACAAATAATAGTTAGATGAATTATATGAATGAGAATTAAAAAAAAATTATATATAATACCAAATTCTTAATGCTACTTATTTATTAACATAAAAAAATAAATGATTAACAACAAACGTATCAGGCTGAACAATGAGTGTCACGCATACATGCCAATGACAGAAACTATTGACTTTATCGTGGAATTATATTAAAATTAAGAGTATCGGAAATGAATGACAGTAAAATTATCGCTATATATCGCGTGTTTCGGAATGGGACGCTTGGGGTAGCCGGCTACCCCTGTTGCTCAACAGCGGTGAACATTTTGGTTACCTATACAAGGATTAATGAGATATTGTTAATGAAAATGTCACTTCGAAAACTATTAATCGTATAGGCATGATTCTCTTCATTTAATAAAAAACATTCGCAAATAATTTTGCTATAATAAATTTTTTATAAATAAATCGCTTGAACACATTTCCACATGATGAATTTATATTTTATCTATTAGCGATTCGTCAGTGTAACATTCATTGTATATGTAATACAGAAAATTATCGTAAAACAATAAATCTTTTAATACGCAATACGTACAAATTTTCATGTTCGTGTTCTGTTTCCTTTTGTTTCCCATATATACATTGCTTACATTAACTGTGTCAGTTGGATCATTGAACTATAATTGCAACTAAATAAGAGGCAAATCATTTATGAAGCAGCTCGTAAATTACAAGTCACAGGAGATAACTGATATAAATAGATATATTCTCAGTTACATTATCCAAATGTATCATACACAAATCATCATGGAAGCGCCAGTTATAATTCGTCACAAGTGCTTCATTCATCGAACTTGAAGTTGCAAAGATATTCGTCTGAGCATCAGCTAGAACATAGTGAAGTAAACAATACACAGCACTACATAAAAAAATTTAATGTCTTTTGACCTTCCATCGGAAAAAATTTTTTGGAATTTCTTCGTATTGCAATTTATAACCGACTGAAAACTAGTTAGCTTTCGCTTGAAACATTTTTTTCACATTATCAAACGTTCTTGAAAAACCATGACGACGGTTATGAGGTACGTTCTATGTAATGGTATAACTGAATTCTTTAATACTCTTCCATCCAATATTGAAAACTTAAAATATTACGACTAAAAATGTTTTTCTCGATAAAAAATTTATAAACTATGCTCGCTGTTTCCTCACAAGTATCAACTGATAATTATGTATGTAATCAGTATTAAAATTAAAATACAAAAAACTTAACAAGTTATCGCTATTCCTGACATGTAATAAATTTACCTTATACATATTGAATTGCGACAACGAATAATGAAAAAATATCGTAATT
Source organism: Bombus impatiens (assembly GCF_000188095.3). Taxonomy (NCBI): domain Eukaryota; kingdom Metazoa; phylum Arthropoda; class Insecta; order Hymenoptera; family Apidae; genus Bombus; species Bombus impatiens. Next base: position 220,015 of record NT_176539.1, on the reverse strand, counting down.
CTATTTGTACAGAGAATATTTGCGCTATATAATATATTAATATATCATACACGTGTCTAAAAAGATGTATGTCAAAAGGTATTTTATACATAAAAATAGCAATAAATAAAATTTATTAGAAATTAATGTAGATATACTTAAATCCCGAAATGTAAATAATAAGCAGAAAATATTACGATGATTATCGTAATTCAATTTATAATAATAACAATAATAATAATAATAATAATTCAATTCATCTTCTTAACTCGCCTTTTACGAAGACAGTTCATTTTATCGGAATACTTCAGCAATGCTTCTTCGAAAAGGTTACTTATAATCATATGTTAATGTCGCTATGTACCGATGGAAAAGCGAAATGCATTAACTGTTGAAAGAAGCATAGTGGACGGTATAAAGATTGTGCGAAGCACATTACCGTTTATTACGTGCTAATGAGTGTGCATAATTTTACAAAGACGTATTCTACCAGAGTGCTCTTAGATTGCTTTGCCAAGCTGCGCAGTGCACATCAGTGACGTTTACTTTGATAGATATTTAATAATGCGTAAAATTCAAGAATACAAGGTTCTACTAACCGTTTTCTTTATTATAGATAACAGGGGCATACTGATTTTACAGCACGTTTACGCTCAAGCTTAACGATTGATAAACTTCTTCTCGATTATTTATTTTATAACCAACGGTTTTTTCCAAGTTACATGATTTGTGTACCGTGTACTCTACTATACAGCTAATAAAGTAGATTTTTCAGCGGTAGAACTTGGTCGACTTTCTGTTCTCGCGGAAAATTACATTCTCTGTAAGCTTCAATAAACGTAAGCCATTAATTTTAATAAAGAAGTCTCGAACGCGTTATTATGGAACCATTGGAAGGATCATTAATGGAAATACGATACCGAGTTTTACGATACCGACAAAGATAATCAAGACATTAAAAGGTATGGATGTGGAATTTAATAAAAAATTCACCTTGCAATTCACCTTAATCGTCTTAATTTCTTAACGCTACCACGTGTTGGAGAAACGATATTGTGTATTGTATACTTGTGTATATGTTCTATATTATATATTTCATACGAGGATTAGAAATATACGTATATAGAGATACGTACATTTTTATTACAGACGATGTATAAAAGAGATCTGATATGCATCGTTTTTTCGCGTTTCACGAAATTACCGATTTACACGAATTACATGAATTAAAATGTTGATAAAAGGGCACCCAACCCCAATGATTTCGACCTTGACACAGGGTCCAACGTGATTCCTTACGGAAAAATAAGAAAGGTAGAATAAAATTTGTTGACTCTCGGCTTAGTTTCCGAGAAAATCGACATTGAAAATGCGTTGGTCTCTACGTCGTTGTTATGGCAAAGTCACGATACAAGCAACGTATAGTGCGTATCTTGTTTATAAAGAACGCTCTACACGGCATTTAAAAGTTACCGAGCTGAGGGAGAAGCACGAAGGAAATTTCGTAAATAAAAACAATTTTATTTTATCAAGTACAAAATTGTTGAAATCGTCCTCACTGTCGGATGTATCGCTGTGTTCCCCCGTGAACACTTACCAACGTATCTCGTCTTTTCAATTCTTCAAATACGTGATTAATTACTCGTGTTAACTGGTCCCGACTTTCTATATCTACACTATACGCTTTTTCTTTAATGTGCCAAATAAAACAAATAAAAATCCAGGGGTGTTAGATCCGGAGACCTCGAAGGCCAGTAGATCGTTCCTTCATGGCTTATCCAATAACGATAATCATCGTTTACAAATCTCCTTGCTTCATTGGCAAAGTATGATATAGCGCTATTATGCTGGAATATCAGTCGTTGTCGTATACCACACGGCACATCGTCCAACAATGTCGATAAGTGCTCACGAAGAAAATTTAAATAAGTCTGTTCCGTTAGAGTATGTGGAAAAATGTACGGTCCGATTATGTAATTACCAACTATTGCAGCCCATACGTTAACGGTATACCTTTTCTGGAAACGGGTCTCTTGCGTTGCATAAGAATTTGTGGAGGACCATAGATGTGTATTATGGATATTAAAAGCACCATATCTGCAGAATTGTGTCTCATCTGCCCATAAAATGTGCGACGTAGATTGTGGATTACTATTATGTTGTTCAAATAACCAATGTGAAAATACCACTCGTGTGGTACGTAATCACGGTTTGATAATGCACGTGTTCGTGTTACATGATGCGGGTACACTCTATTATCGCGTAATATGCGACGGATGGTCCTCTCACTGACACCATAATTACGAGACAGTGATGTCACGCTAATTGCACGACTGTTGTCAATATCTTTCAAAACATTGTCTTCGATAAGCGCTCGCTGTTGCATACGGCCGCAATCTAGACGCCACGGTGCGAAAGATTCACGTTCTAAAAGACTTCGCTGCACTCCTACAATAGTTCTTCTATCCGGAACACGCCGATTAGGATATCGCTCTCTGTAGTACCGAACAGTAGCTAATAAATTATCCTTACAGACTCCCAAAGCCCAGATCATATCGATGTAATCTCTGTTCGCGTAACTCATCGGTGTGTGTTTGAACGAAAACCGATCGCTCCGCGTCGTAGAGCATTCTTTGTAAACACGATATTTGTTATATATCGCTCGACGGCGTAACTATGGCATAACAGCGTGAGCACGCTGCGGGGTTTCAAATTGCTTTCTCTCGAAAACTAAGCCGACAATCAAAAAAATGTATTCTATATTTTTTTTCATATTCTTGTATAAGGAATCGTGTCATATCCGCTTTTACGTGTTATTCCATCGGATCCTGTATATTGTATTATCAAGGATACTCTCACGAGCAACCTCCAACAAGCTCGTCGGTCGCTATTCCTTAAAAAGTTATTAAGAAAGATATAGTAGTACTGTTATGTACATCGCATTTTACCTATACGTAAATATATGTGACTACGAACACGGACACAGTCGACGCGATAGTCGCGTTTACCTCCCGGTTTTTATTTGAAAGAAACACCGCACGCGTTGCTCACTTACTCCGGTCACTCGTAAAAACCTAGTTCAACCCAATACCAATCCCACGTGCGAGCAAAGAGGGTTCGATTTTCGACTAAAAATCTATTTTCCTTAAAAATTCCTTGCTCGCTTGTTTCGCTCACGTGTGGCATTGGTACTGAGTTAGATTAAATTTTTACGAACCAATGGAGTAAACGATAAACGCGTGCTGTATTTCTTTTACCGTACATAAATATCATACATACCATACATTGTCCTTCACAATTTTTTTTTTTTTTTTTGTCAATAACTTGTGATGTAATAACGAACGACGGCGAAAACCTTCTCAGTCAGAAGTTACTCAGTAGAATATCCTTGACAGCATATGTCAAGGTCAAGGTCATTGGGACTGAGTTTCTTTCTTTGTCAATATTTAACGAACTACTGAGCTGTTTTTCCTATATAATCTGATCGTATAAATAATTTCATCTTCGAAATTGTTAATAACATAAACATTATGCTATTTTTTCTATTTTTATTCCTATAATGTTTATCAACTACGATACATCTGTTTGCCGTCGTTACTATAATTACTATAATTTCATTGTTAAGAAATTACGTGACATATACCGTAAAGAGAGAGTAGTAAAATTTGAAAATCAGAGAAACAATGGTCAGGGGTTTGAGGCGAGCGGCAAATGGAATCGAATCTCGTTCACCATCCGTGTGTTTTACGATGAACAAGTTTGGGAACTTTGGTGATGGATGACGTGTTCGAATGTGATTATTTGAGTTTAGATACGAACTCGGCATTTGCTATGATATTTACGATTATTTTCGATCACTAACACCTTTCAACATTTTTATGAAAGGATAGATAGGTATTTGACAGGTTCCTTTGTCCTCGCGTATAAAGATGATAAAAGTCTTTTTTCGTTTTAATGGATTTCCACTTGTTGTCGCATATGTAGACCCTGAAAGTTTCATCGAAATCGATCAACGTTGTTACGAGCTATAAACAGTTTTTCATGACTTTCTGCAAGACTTCAGTACTAAATCTAAATATTCCTACGTCTCTCGATGCCTATCGCCTGTTTTTGCATCGACCGATCTTTCTAAAATTTTCAGTGTGTATATACATTACTGCCATAAATCTACAAAACGTATCGTTTAAATTTTCATTACAAGCTCAGATAAAAAAGTTGAAAGAAGCGACCTTTATCATCTTCTTCGCGATTCCGACAATTGCAACTTTTTCAAAGAAACATATTTTTACGCGTCATCTAGTAAATTAATCCTTGTAACTTCTCAAAAAAGCTCAAATCGTTTGGTCCAATTTTTAAAAAGTCGTTTTGTTTTAGGTGTCCGAGTATTAATCCGAACCACTGTATACATATGGCATCTCAGTATCGTTCAATAACGAAAAGAAGATTTACTAAAGAAATATGTTTAAATAATTATTTTTTTTTAATAAAGCGTGATATAACAAAAATCTGGATCATTGTGTAAAAAATATAAAGATTAAATTAAAATTTAAAAACAATTTCATCTATCGTCGCAATATTATTTTTTAACTAATTCATTATTAAACATAAACATAACTCATAACTAACATAAACATTATTTAACATAACACTTCGTAGTTTATACTTTTAGTTTCGTAGTTTATAAATGCGTAACATTTTCCAAATCCAATAAATAAGATGTTTATGTATTTTCTATCGAACGCGCAACTTGATATACCTAACGCAAAATAAAAAGAAACAGTTCTTAAGGAAGTTCAAACAAACGTGGCATGTCGATGTTTCCAGACATTATCGAGATTGAGAGTGCCAACGGCAGAGGTCGTCGGGTTGGAGGGCGAGAACTGAGTGATTTAGTGGGGTGGCTACTCGACGACTGACCGAGATAACCTGCCTGTCCACGGAACAACCCCATTTGTCCAATGTCTTCCGCTACAAAACTGCTCGCCGCCCTCCAGGCTCGCGTCCTTTTGAATAATGATCGTGCTTTGTCAACTAACGGTGCACTGATAATGCCGGATATGTTGAATGTGCCAGAAGAAAATGTCGGTTGGACTCTTTGCGTTGCTTGATAACGTTCAGTGGATGTCGCGCCACTGATGCCGTTTGTGACAGAACGATCGACTCCTCTATTTCCCTTTAACGAATTCTTACGAATGTCATCGAAATTTCAGACTTTTTCAATCGCAATCGATTCATTTCTCATCCATTTCACCGTTGAGCTTCCTTTTAAACGACTTGATCAAATTTTTACTTTTGAAGCTAGAGACTTTTTAATTGCTTTACATCCTTAAATAACGTTATGCGATGGAATAAGTCAAACTTCTCAGATTTTTTAAAAGTAACAAGTATGTTGCACTACTTTATTACGAACTACGTGAGCAATAAAGATGTCGTTATACGTAGATTATACGTATATATTTTCTGAAAGAAGAACATACTTGTTATCTATTAATATAATCTTATTGTCTGAACTTTCTCATCAGATTTTTACCGATTATACAGATTTTACGTATATGCATACAGATTAAGACCTTTTAGTATTTTACATTAGGTAGTAATGAAAATTTTAATTATATCATACAAAATTTACCATTTGCGTTTGTAATTATTTGTCTTCTACATATTTATGTAATTTAAACGAATAAAAGATTAAACTTATATTTACATCTATCGTAGTTTAATTTCACCTTTAAATTTATATTATTTACATTTATATACTATGCATGCTGTTATATTTTATACTATTTATATGCTATTATATATTATGATTTACGTATATTTACATTATTTATACTGTTTATTTATATTGAATGTATAATATAGATAGATAGATGTATAAAATTTTGTCTTTTAAGAGACAAAGTTTATACTATTACAATTTATATCAATCTTATATAATCTTCTTTCTTTACGCAAATACCTACGTCATTCGCGCTCATAAAACGATACGTAAATAAAATTTTTATCGATGTCATTTATTAAATTTTCCGTTTAGTTTAAGATAGTGATACGCCTTAAATCTTTCATACACATGATTCATCCAGTTTTTTATATTGTATTGACAAACTAAAAATATCTAATAACTGTCAGTTAACATTATCGAAATCATACGATAAATCTACAAATATTATGTGCCAAGACTTACTTAAGTCTAATTGTATCTAGATATGGAAAATTGACATTTTGCTACCTGTCGATCAACTTATTATTTCAATAACTTATTTTAGCTTTTAGAGCAAAGTATACGAGGCTGCTCGGCAATTATACTATAATCGGCAAGATTTATGCATATGGCGAATCGTTTTTGAGAAACTCAAGTTCGAAAATTTGTCGAGTAAACATGAATTGGTTAATTCGTGATTGTACAGGATTAGAAAATCAGCAACGGATTATTTTACACGTAAACATAAGTTTAAAGCAAAGAATACTATCTTTTCATGTAATGCCTCGTATTCGAAAAAAAATCGCGTTTGGAAAATCGGGTATGCGCCAATTTACAACCAAAGGCGTCCAAATTCTATTTTTCCGAAAACGGATAAATTTTACATCGCATCTTTATTTAATGAATTCGTAAAAATCAAAACGCAGGGAATTTTTCACCGCCAATAAATCTTTTGTATCTGTAATTCGACACTTGTCGTTTTATCGAAAATGGAAACGAAAGTGCGAAATGGAGGAAAGCGATCGATCGGCGATCGGAGGAAAAGCGTAAGAGCGGTCGAAGGTTAGCGGAAAATTTCCTGTCCGATTCGGGCTACGTCGCGTCTCCGATACAAAAAGAGTCATCGATCGATACTTGCTCGCTATTCGTGCACATCGATCACATGTTCGAGATTCGAGACGCGGCGGTCTCGAGCACTGTCTCCACTCGACTCGACATAGCTCAGCGTCAATTCCGTCGAAAAACACGAGTCCTCCGTAACAACGTAACGACCTAGGACAAGATCGGTACATCAAAACGCGAGACGAACATTATCGTAGAAAGCACGGATCGAACATAGAATAGAAGTCATCGAATAAATATACTACTTATCGCGACGATTTTCAACAGGAAATATATCGCGCATAGCAGAAGAATGAGATAGTTCGGGCACGAAGAAAGGAAAGGCTCAAGCGTATGCACAGGAGGAGCGTGAAAGTTAAAGGCAAAGGCAAAGGCAAAGGCAAAGGCAAAACCAAAGGCAAAGGCAAAGGCAAAGGCAAAAGCAGAGGCAGAGGCAGAGGCAGAAGCAAAGGCAAAGGCAGAGGCAGAGGCAGAGGCAGAGGCAGAGGCAGAGGCAAAGGTAAAGGCAAAGGCAAAGGCAAAGGTAGAGGCGAAGCGAGCAAGCTGGAAGGACGAGATCCAGTCTCGGTGAAGAGAAGAAACGAGAGTAAAAGAGAAAGAAAATCCAAGCAGACGAGCGAGGTGGGCCGTGGATTTATATCCCGGTCAACCACTTTGAGCCATCAGCGGCTCGTTTGAAGTTCAGCCGCGGCCGCGCAGACGTTATAAAGACAAACTATGCCTACGGCACCGTCATGCCCCACCACTTCATACCATAATTCTTCGGACCGATCCCTGAAACGGCCACTCGATCTCCACGAGAGACGTACTGCCCTCCCTTTAGCTTTCGGTACTCGCGCGGCAACGTGCACACGTATATGCATAGGCTCGTTCAAACGTGTACGTACAGGATAGCAGACTCGGCCCGTCGCGTCGCGTCGGCCCCATCGGGTCCTCTTCGACCCTCTTCGACGCTCGTTCGCTTCTCGCTCGCTCTCTCGTTCGCCGCTTCTCTCGACTCGTTTCCTTTACGGTTAGTGCCCGAGGGTAATAAAGATGGTTCTGCTTATGTACAACCGGCAACTGGAGGCGGAGCCAGGCTGCCCTCTGTGGGCAGGACTAACGCAAATGACTCTTCCATGCAAGATGGCGTAGGCATACGGCGC
>NT_176539.1:205410-212046 GCF_000188095.3 Bombus impatiens | reverse complement strand
CACGCCACGCCATGCCACGCCACGCCGCGCCGCGCACTCTTCCGATCCGACCCGTTCTGCCCGCAAGCTGCTTTTATATTTAGCATGCAATGTGCAGCCTGCGCGCCGAATGCACCGCAATCTTACGTTCTACACTCCACTCTGCATTCTACTCCGCTCCGTACCGCTTCATACGCTTTGCTACGCTTCGCTCCGGACTATCTCTCGATGACCTTCGCTTCTCTCTTCGTTTTGACGAGACGTCTCTTAACGGTCTTCCGCTCAGCTCTCACTGGCTCTACCATTCACCGATAAGCTAATTAACTTAACTAATAAAACTACTACTATATCGTTCTTGCTATACTTCGTTAGTGAAATCACGGTATTGGCATCCTTTTATCCTCGATCGATTTTTTTATTTTCTCTACTTTTGTAAAATTCTCTACGAAAAATATCGAAGTATCGAAAGATGGCGACGTAGGTATTTAAACGCCTTCAAATAATGCTTATTTACCACTGCTGAGAAAGAGTCGAATGCACATTTATTATCGCGTATCTGTTTTCATGACGTCGTTATGCCGTCGCATAAAGTAAAACAAAGTGAAAGAATACTCACCTATACGGAGCAGATACCTACTAGAAAATTGTATTAAACGATGGCAAATTAAACCTTTCGTACAATAATTTTGAACGCGATAATATTAGCAAAATTGTTTACCCATTAAAAATAGCGCAGATTGTTCGAAATAATCAAGCAGCAATTGAACGTTAAAGACAAATCGAAATAACGTTAATTAACGCTTATTCGAAAATTATCATTGTACTTAAATACACAGTCGTTTAATCACGTTCGACAATTTCTTCTTTCTTTTTTTTAATCGAGTACCTACCTACTTTACGTTCCTGCGTTTTCGAAGAAGCAGTTAAGAAAGATTTTAGGGGGGGAGGGGAGAATAAGTATATACCTAGATGGAAAAATGTCGGGCTATTTTTCTAAATAAGTGATCGTTTAAACGATCAAGGAAATAGGAAATGTGCTCGATAAAACGGGTGACAAGAGTTACAGGTTTTCCAAAGAAACGAAAGAACACCGATATCTAAAGCGAAACGCTAACGATTCTGTATACGTGGACAAACCAGACACGACAGTCGTTCTCGCTTCGAGGAAGTATTTCGCGTCGCGAAGAAGCCAACTGACGTTTTTCTGAGCGATCTCTGATATTCGAACGACCCAGGAACTCGCATTCCAGGTGCGGGACAAGCATGTCTCGAATCGCTCGATGCGATTTTTCGTTAGCGGGAAGAACATCGCCTCCCGAGAGACGGAAAGAGTCGATCGAGTCTCGCTCGAAGAAGTTTCCAGCTGCTAATGACGTTAAGGGATACGTGTCCCTTCCATCGAAATTCCCGTAAATCTTGCTAACCGTATAACCATTCCGTCGATTCATTGATTCCAGTAAGGGAAAGACAAGTTACTGAATAGGGGAACTGTGATTGCTTTACAAAGGAAACGGCCGCGTTGTACTACGATTATCTTATAAGATTTATCGAAGTGGTTCAAATTACTACGACAAGCTTTTTTACAGGAAACGCTACGCTGTCGTTACTGCCATAAAAAGATATAATTTTAGCCAATCGATGTAGCATGCTTAACCGTACTTTTATACCATAAATATTCCGCAATTAAACGTGCTAGGAGATATTCCCATTACATAAATTTCACACACGTACATTTCTTTTCTTTAATTTAAACTAGAGGAATCTAGTTACATTTCTATTTATAAAATATCTTTTATTTTTTTTCTAACTCCGGAGTAGATACCTTCAAAGCACAGAAACGTGCCACTCTGTGAAATCAATACGGTTACGCGTAAATATTATCTAAACAAGCCTATATTCAACTGCATTAATTATTTATTTTTTAACTTGCTAATTATAGCACAACGACAATGGCAACCTTCATACATCATTGCGTTATTTTCATTTAGAATTTCTGCACAATTAATGGTTATTTTTGGAAAATATTGCATTATTTTTTGACCGGTAGTATCTAATTTGTGAGAGGAAAATTCGTTAGATTCTGGTATCGTTATATCCGCTTTTCCAATACTTAGCTACTATATAATCGAAGATACACGGATCTATCGAAATCTTGTTATCTAATCTTAATAAGAAATAAGCACGTAAAGCGATTACATACATCGTACAATGTAGAATATGTACTATCGATCGATTATTTACTTCAATTTCTATTATTCGATTCTAATCGTCGCATCGTACAGCTTGAAAAAGATGTTTGCGATTCGTCGTGATCGTGTTTTGGTCACGGCCTCGACTAGATTCTAAAGCGAATGGTTTCTCGCTGTACTCGTACGTCTGTACCGGCTAGTCAGCTATTCTTGCTTTCCACCATGCCCATTGTATCAACGTTGTACCGTAGTCTGGAAAGTAAGAACGAGAGAAAGAGACGCATGGCGCAGCGTAGGAAGGCCAAGACAGTTTTATAGAGACGAATTCTCGTCGTAAAAACGTCAGGGCCACCTCCGCAACTCCTGCCTGTCTTCACGAAAGCATTACGAGAGTCGGAGGATTCACAAGTTACCCTGTTACCCTTCCTCCGCGCGTTTTACCGCGAGAGACAGACGACTCTCTTGCTTTCAGTCGCTGAGAGTCCGAAGGAAGTGCTGGCTAATTTGAAAAATATTAATATGCTCTACGAAGATGGCATTTTGCACGGTACAAACGGATAAGAGAGGTTAAAATATAGTTTTCTATATACCTAATATAATACCGAATGGATATATTTCGTTTTCGCTTCTGCGTTCTATGATATACTTACCTATCGAACTCTAACTAATCGCTGGATCATTCGGAAGAGCGGATGAAAGATTTAGTTGATAAACGATAGAGCAATCGGCAAAAAGACGATGAACATTTATATCGATTCGAAATATATATAAGTACTTACAAGCCTACAAATACAAGTTACCGCGAATCAACGGCGTATTTATCGCTTGTACAATTAAAATAACTACGGACGTATAGTAAGCGTAATAAATTATCGAAGCGAGATCCCGATGTATAATGACCAGACGAGGATCATTTTTCATGCGAGCCGTTGATTGGGTATGCACGTGCTATAGAGAAACATTTATCACGCGTGCATTAAACATAATTTAGCGCGAGATTTCGTGTTACGGCGATACGGGTACCGGTAACTCCGTGAAGAAAAAGCTTGACGAAAAACGGTCGGCACAGCGCGGCATCCACCTACATTAGTTGAAATCGTCTCGTTATAAAATGCGAGAACAGCAGAGGTACGGAGAGACGAAGACGAAGAATAAACAAGAGAGAACGATATGAGGGGTTTGGGGATGTGCGACAAAAATCGTGAAGAAGCATCACTGTTAAATGTTAACAACTGGAGAATTCCAAAGGAGACGCGGCCCTTTGATACGCTGGTGGTGGGAAGGAAAGGCGGGGGTCCGAGCCAGGTTTAAGACACATGCCTGCTGCCTGCTTGCTAAGTAGCGGCTTCTGCCGGCGCGTCTACGCGTCTTCGGCCTCCGAGCGCTTCGTCTCTCGTCTCTCACATTGCCGAAGACGACGAAGACAACGACAACGACGACGACGACTGATGTCGGTTCGCTTTGCCGTGGGCCACGGCTCTTCGTCTACGTCTCGCGACGATTGATGGCCCTCGTGCTACGTGCTTCGTTCTCTCTTCTTCTCTCGTTTCCTCCCTCTTCTTTTCTGTTCTCTTCACCACTCCCGTCTTGTCGTCCTATCTCTTCTCTTCTCTTCCATTCCTTTCCTTTCCTTCTCCTTCTTTTCGAACCTGCCAGCCGGAACCGCAGTCATTCGAACATCTTACATTTATGGAATATCTTGAAATCTCCGTTTCACCAGACTCAACGGTCAGCAATCAACCGATTGTTTCCGTTGCTTCTTCGCGATCCAATGCCAAAAGCCTTTATCTCAGGAAACATCTGACTTTTCGGTCGAATACTGTGCTTCAAGCTTATCGTTCCACCGATAACGAGGGTTATGTATATATGTAAATATTTTCAAATTTTCTGCATTTCCACTCGTCCAAAATAACGTAGTTTTTATCTTAGTCTTTTATGTTTAAGTAGCTACGCATTGTTTGAACAACGACGGAGAATCGCACTCTTTCTCCAAGTCTTCCAATGTAATCGAGTCGCTTAATATTCTCGGAAAATATTTTTTACATCAATGTATAGGTAATCATTGCGTTAGGTAATCGTTAAAACTAAAATCGAACAAGCAAACTAAAAACTAAGGATACTGTTCCTATCGTACAGGAAATTGTAGGGTTCTACCAACACGGTATAAGTTCATCTGAATTCTGAATGCGCGGCCGAGGAGAAATTAGATGAATGCGCCAAATGAAGTAAAATATTTATAAATTGTGGAGAACTTTGTATAAATGCGATGAATGTTCGAAAGGAAAAGAGATATCGAAAGGGACATAGAACATCGAATATTCAACTACGTAACAAGTTTTACTTGCAGATTATTGTTTAATTTTCTTAAGTTACGTTAGCTAGCTACGGAGATAACAAGTTCACTTTATGAATCAACCACTTTCTTAAAAGTGTAACTTCGCTAAAAACTATATGACGTGATTTATGAGTACAACGCTCGATGGATAGTTGGAAATTAATGTAGAAGTGCTTATAACCATCAATTACGCAGGAGAAGCATTTCACGATTACGATTTCACATTCAGGCAAAAGTTACCAATCCATATTATTTCAAAGTATAATAATTTAAAAGTTACGGCTGTCTAGTAATATTATTTCCTTTTAAATAAAATTCAAGATACTAGAACTGGTCATTAGTATTAAAAGTACGTACATATGTACATACAAAATGACAGAGTATCCATACACAGACCAATAAATTAAAAAAGATTATTAATACAAATCGACGATAATAAAAGTTACATAAAAATATTTTAAATTTATTGAAAATATACAATCGTATTTAAAATAAAAAATGAAACATTTTTATTCGAATTATCAGTACTTAATGGAGCGTTTGTCATACGCGTATTTAGATTTACGTCTGGAATTTTAGTTTATTCTGTATTTAGCCCGATGGTAGTTCCCAAACGGTATTTAGACTGATAATTTCCCTACGATACGACGTTGACACGATCTATTCTTCAAGAAAATTCCTGCAAATCTTTACGTTTACGCTCTTTTCTAACATAGAACAACTTGGTCTCACCTTCTCAACTTCTTCACCTTGACGTCCATTCTCATGGTACGTAATGGAGAGTATAGGGTCTCTACGTTGAATCTGACAAGCTTTTTCTGGTACAATAAAAGTCAGAAAGAGGCAATCTATTACCTTCCCCCTTCAGCCTATTCCAGAAGAAGAGAGCTGACTGAACCGAAGCTTCGAGATACTCGGCGCTCTTTGATCCATTCCGCCATTCACCCGACTACTGGAATTTACTATTTACTATTTAAGGCTGTCACTTAATATTGCTGCTTCTTATTTCGTTAATTTATATATAATAGATTCACACACACACATGCTTGTGATATGTATATTATTTAGATATACATGCGAGTATGTAACAAGCGTCTATGGCATTATAGAAGTCGATCCGCCTCTGTGTTATACACCCGTGTTTCGTTTCTTCGTCAACTTTTCGAGACTGTACAATGCACAACATAGCAACAACGTCGGTGAGAAAATATATCGATCTTTCGTTGCTAACAGAGAGGAAAAATATGTAGAGTATACGCGCTTACGTGGTACGGTCGCGTAATGTTCTCGTTATACGTCACTGTGTGCGTATTTATATGTTATACACACTGCTTTGGAACCATATTACGATGTGACGCTTAGTAAGGTATTGCACTATGTAGGTAATTACAGGTACGTACAAAGCTACTAATGTTACTCGAAACGTTTGTCTCGATCGCAGGATAATTATTTGATAAGCCCGACGTATCGTCGAGAAAGAATCGTTTCTGTGTAAAGTGCTAGATCATTATTAAAATAGATTTTCTTCATTGCAAGACACGTAAAGTAGAGACGGTGGCGTTAACAAAATACATTAATCACGTTTTCAGGAGGTGAGGTATTTTTCAGTAACGAATAATTTCTGTAAAATCATTGCCGAAAACTATATGTATATACCGTGAAGTAATCCATCGATTGTGAGAAGGCTGGAAGGGTGGAATTGGTGGAATTCAAAATCAGAAGGACATTCCACTGACGAATAAAACGCTCGTAACTCGATTCAGGCAACGACCGAATGGTCGGCATCGGCTTGGCTATCCGATTGCCTTTGTTTGGATTGACAGCATGTAGAGAGAAACATAAAGATAAACCGAGTGAAGAGGAAAGAGACGGAGTAAGAGAAAGGGAAAGAAGAAAAGAGAAATGCGCGCGCGCGCGTGTACAGGTTTGTTGTATGTATACGTGTGCACACGCGAAGGGGTAGCAAGAGTGGAACAGGCAGAGAGCTACCAAAACGAAAAGAATCCAATCCGTTTGGTAAAACTGAAGCCGTAGATCTCGCGGCGCCGTTGATGTGACACGCCAGACTCCCGCGTTCCTCCAACCCTTCTTCTTCTGGCCAGTGCTGCCGGCTTCGATACCCGTCCGTCACGA
>NT_176539.1:202830-204815 GCF_000188095.3 Bombus impatiens | reverse complement strand
CCCGTCCGTCACGAGCCGTCATTAAGCCCCGACCAGATTCCTATCTGAGCAGACAGCTGAGCTCCGATCTGGACGAGCGGAGAGAGCGTCGGCTCCCGCTGACCGCGAGCATTAAAGCTGCCGACGGAAGAGCAGGGTCAAGGCTTCGACAACCCCTCAACCGTCCGTTAGGAACCTATCGATCAGTGTCGTTCTCCTCTCTGCGCCGACTAACTACTCCCGCGGTTAGATTTGCGGAAAGCCACGAGGGATCGCTGAATTTCAATGACTGACGGACGTCGAACGTGATTAGTGTTCCCCTTTTTGATCTTTGCGTTTCTTCCCCACCCGACCGATTTTGTTCCACCGTTCTGTCGTAATTGGGAAACAACATAGCCGAGAGAACGTCACAATGTTATTCCCTGGTTGAATTTACCGATCATCCGACACTTTGACCGTTGCTTCCTTCTCTTTAATTGGTTGTCTCTTTCCCCCGACTTAACGATTTACTTTCTCATCTTGGATTATACAATATACGTATCGTGAAACGATGTTTCGACCTGTAACGAGTTCGATAGCATGCAGTACGTGATTCGGTCAAGAAATTTGGACGATGTCAAAAGAACGATCGCACGGATCAACTACATAATGTAAATTCATTTGGAAGAGACTTACATTTGAGAAATGGTAACGTGATTTATTTTTACGCGTATTCGCTGATCTTTTTTTAACATACTGTTGACTATGGTCAACCAATCGATCACAGTGCCGTTGCATTTTCCAATTAGTTAATAACAGAATTAATTATATTTCCAAACGAAACGATTAATAGAATCGACGTAAGTGATGAAAATAGTCGACCTAGACACGATCAAATCGTATCGATGATTCATTGGGTTGGCAACTAACTGATTGCGGATTTTGTCATAAGGTGGTAATGATATTTGGCTGATATTTCGATATAAAGCCTTAAGATAAATGTCACTCTCTTTTTACGCGAAATAATTCTACTATTAAGCAGTTTTGTTTGATTTATTAGCACACATATATTTTCATACTCTTTCTATTTAGCTAGAATAAACGAAATAAATAGAAAGGAAAAAATTCGTATCGATTAAAAGCTATAGAGATGAGAGATGGGGTATCAAGCAACACAGACATTTGACCATTGATAAGTACATCCACAGCTAACATCGATGTTGATGATCTTGCAATCGATGCGATGTAAAACGCAAAATAATAATAATAAGAAGAAGATAGAAATTCTTCTCTGCGTTTGTTTCATAATTCGTATATCTCGTAAAGTGAAATTTTCTCGATCAAATAAATGTAATAAACGCGAATACGTTTCATTTACGCGCAATAAACATGAATCGGGAATATAGTAAAACAAAATGTATTGGTACAGTCCTATCCACGTTACTTACCCAGATAGAAAATACAGTCAAGTTATAAATAAAGTTATTTAAATTTTAGTTCGTGATTTAAAAAAGGAATTAATTGTAAGATAATGATAGTTAAACGAGAAGTAGGTATGTAAATACATTGAAGTTTAGAAAATGAAAATTTGCATTGCCGTGGGAGTTGCGAAACTATTGCGTAGATAATAGATGGAAGTAAAAGATGTGGCACGGTAGTAGAGGAATGTCGGCGGACAAAGGCGTGTCACAACGGCATGGCATGGCATGGCATGGCATGGGACATGGAAGTTTCGGCCGCGATCAGGTAGTTTGAGACAGGCTGCTAATGACGAGGCGTTAATTCAGCCACGCGAGAAGGAAATGTCCGTGGCCTGGTACGGTCATCTCGTTGCTCGCTGTCAAGCATTATGGAGGCTTATGCATCAGAGTGATGAACGATGTCCCGCGGCCGTGCCACGTTAAACGAAAAGGAACATGGAAGGGGGTCATCTGCACGCGATACGTGGATCAGCTCGATCCTTCAACGCCGTTCGAGTAAAAAGCTCTCGTTTATTACTGGCTACGTTGGGACCGGCGAAACCGTAG
>NT_176539.1:15048-202112 GCF_000188095.3 Bombus impatiens | reverse complement strand
TTCGCGTTTTCACCTTCATTTAAAATTCTCGAAAGTATCTCGTATAATCTATGGTCTTTCGAGTAGCAGGTATAGCCAAGGTAATAGCGGATATTTTCGAAATTGCATCCGGTTTCTACATCGTTTATAGATATGCCATACCGTACGATTCTAATGATATAGTATAGTTAATGGCGCGAACGCTAAATAACCCGTTATCTACATAATTTTGTATGCATTATACTATCATTATCTATTATCGAAAAAAGACCGCTTAGAAAGCGAATCGATTTAAACAACAGACTTAGAATCAGGGCTTAGATTCCGTTGGAGTCGTCTCAAATTTTATATACGTAGCTAAGTACTTATTCGTAATATGTTGCATTTTATATTACGAATTGAAGATATAACCAACGTAATACATAATACGATTATGGAACGTAATTAGGAAACGGTTTGATTCGACAACTTAAACTTTAACTCGTCGGAAACATCTGCGGTTTGTTGCGTCACGATAATTATGCTCAAGTAGATAATATTTTCGCCATGATAACGATTTGTTTCAATTAATTAATTATTACGAGCAGCATCGCATAACGAACAAATTAATCATTCGATCGATTGTGCAAGTAAATGATGAACAGCTAAACTGTGTGTATAGTATAATTTGTGTGTATAGCACATTAGTGTATAATATCACACGTACTACATACAGAGTGTATCGGTACGAGTAGTACAATCGGACATGTGTGGATTCCTTATGCAAAAATAATTTGAAAATATACAGCAACGATTTTTCGTTTGCTGCTCCATTTTCGAGAAAGTTACGTTTAAAAATTTTTCGCCTGCGAATGCACTTGCCCTGCTTTTGATTTGACTGATCGTGCTTTAATGGTATGCGTTGTATTGGCTTACTCCTATGTTTACGATCATGTACACATTAGCAATGCCATGCTTGATCTCGATGATCTCGGATCCACTTCATTATGTTCTTTTTATGGGATTTTATTAAACAACTTACGTACGCTGAGCAGATAAATCGTAAACAATTACAAGAGAGAATTATACAGGCGTTTGTGCAATTATGGGCTCAAAGTTCATTAGCGTCAGTTCATACTTGCGTGACTCGACGAGCAATAATTTATGTATGTCAAGATGGACAACAATTTCAGCAATATCTTCAAATATAAATTTTAATTTCGCTGAAATGTGATATCAATCAGTATCTTTCATAATACTGTCGAAATACTAATATACAGTGCGACCGACCAAGCCAAAAGCGTGGCAAGCACAGAGGTACATGGACAATTTCTAAGCTTTATTTTGTCGAAAATAAAAACGCAAACAGGAAATCGTTATTCTATATTGTCGAATTATTTTTTCAGAGAAAATCCGTTCATGTATACGTATGTAATTCTTTTTATCTTTATTTTGAAGTTAAAAAATTTGAATTCGGCAAAACTTGATTTCGTTTTATCAATATTCTCTATCAATAAAACCTGCGCTCTTTATTTAATCTTTAAACATTTGATATTACTGGCTGTAGAAAAATATCACAAAGGCGGATGTTTGGCACTAACGTGATAAAGAAGTAATAAATCATATATTTGACATGTTATCGATAACTCGAAGTCCCCCGCGGATGATATAAATTAAACGAGTAGATAAGGTTCGAACCAAGTAGTAAAATTAGAAAAAATCGAGGTATTAAAGGTACGTATCTTGTATTTTGCGATAAATCTACTGACCTACGTATGTATACTGCCATTATTTTCTTTCAAAGCGTTGTATTTAAAATAACTTCCATAATTTATGTCCTAGGTATAATACATTTATGGTTCATTTTACTTCATGCTGCTAGTTTAGTTAATTGAATCTTTTTAATTACTCACATAAAAATAGGAGTTAACAGAGAAAAAGTATTTTTATCTAATAAATCCCAGTATTGGTAAGTTTCCTTGCGTGGCATTATATTATATTATATTATATTTCTTATATTTACACATTATATATTAGGTTGTCCGAAAAGTGTCTTTCTTTCGCAAACATGTTTTTTACAACAGTGCACCCTCATACAAACGTGAAACCAAATCTGTGAAACGTCGCGGTGTTTATCTCAACAGAACAAAATTGATCGTATGTAATTCTACAAAATAATATAAAACAAAAAACATTGTGCGTTTATTATTTCCTCATAACACGAAAGAAACTTATCGGACAACTTAATATATGTACATAAGTGACCCAAGAATTGAGCGCCCACTATTAAGTTTTGAAGGTAATGTTGCAATTATACTAAAGACACAGGAGTACCGAAATTGCTACATATATACAGAAGCAAATCGAATAATGTTTTAGGGTGAAACATTGATTGCATAAGTGCACTGAAATGGGATCACAAAAGTATTCGAACGCCTAGAGATCGAGCGAGCGAACAATGTTTTCGTACTATAAACATTAGTGGAGTCTGTTGGCGCAGAAACATCGTTTAGTATGTTTTGTGCTTCACTGTGAATGATATTAGTTTGTAATAGCTTGTATAGTGACAATGGGTTCCGAAAAATTAGAAACGCAGATATGCGAGGGGAAATTGATATCTGTTGCAATTGAAAAACGATGGATAATAGTATAGTCGTATAATTAGGGAGATGTAGATACATCTATTATACTAGTTCATTATATTGTACTAATTGTATTAAAAAATCCGAAACCAAAGAAGCAATTGCAGATAAAACGCTATACAACTGGACTAATAAATTGACTAGTAAAAAAAAAGAAGATTATTACACGAAATAGAAAATACTTTGGCTTCGATGTTCGCTTAAAGTAGTTGCCTACAATTTTAAAAGGGATGTTTATGTTGAATTATGTCGCAGGATTTTACGGAACAATGATTTCTGAATACCAAGGAAGAAACTATTTATTAACAAGACGAATCAAGCTAAGCTTTTAAAACGTGCAAAAAGCCACGTAGTTATCTGTTTGGGAGGAAAGAAATTCGACGTATTTAGAACGAGTGACAGTCATATATGTCTGAAGGAAGTTCAAATGAATACATCCAACTGTAAAGCACGGCAGTGGTCGCGTTTATACATAGGATTTGATATTTAAATATTTAAGTATTTAAATATTTTGAAAATGGTTTAAAAGGAAGTGGTACAAAATTCAGATAACGGTAAAACTCCATTTATCAGAACTTGTCGGGGGACAAACAGTTTATATAATTGGAGTTGATATAACAGAAGCTCATCAATTATCCCCACCACCTACTATCTTTCTTTCATATAATGGGAGCTCAGGTTCAGATAAATGAATTCAACCAGCGAAAGATCAGTTAATCGGGCATTAACTAGAATTTCGTTTAGTTAAATGGATTTCATAAAAATGGAGTTTTACTGTATTGGACAATTTTTATTTCCAGTAATACAATGCCTCCAAACATACGTTCAAAATTGTATAAAAATCATTATTGTATAATACACAGCATATGTTACATACAAGTCCACTAAATTTGTCTAAAATGACAAATGTCTAAGACAATGTCTAAAAAGTGTACTTGATGCCAAAGGAGACCCAACTAAATATTAGTATAAAATAAAATCCGTACAATTATCAATGCCGCTTGAACATCTCCGCGATCTCTATTTCAGTATATCTTTGCAATGAATATTTTCTAACTTCTACATACAAATATTATCCGATTTACTTGAAATTTTGTGCACATATGCATATAATCTCAGTACTTGTGTCTTACAGTAACAATATTACTTCCAGAATTTAAGCTCTGTTTAAAGTTTTAGTAGCGTTCAAACAGTTTCATCAGCCACTGTATACATATTAGCTTAAATTATTTTTACAATAAAATTTAGAAAGTAAACAATTATAGAATCGACTATTATTAATTGGATAGAAATGAACGGTGTTATTGTCACGGTTGATTTTCGTTTCATGATAATTGTTCTCGTTTTACATAGAATAAATATAACTTTATAGAGTTTTTACATTTTCTTAATACATTATTTATACGTGAAATTCTATCGAGCAGTAATTGGATATTTGTCGACTAGTAACTAAAGCAGTATACGCTACAAACGTGTTAAACATCTATTTGCCTACTCTTCATGTTGACATCTTCGATATAAGCAACGTATTCTCCAACGACTTACCATTCAAGATGAAATTTGATCCTTAGTCTAATTGTCGGTGTCAGATTCTCTGACCTTGTAGAAGTAGTTTAAGTAAAGTAGTATAATATTGTTAAATAAATAAATTAAGAGAGATGCGGCGATAATAAAAATTGGCATACTTGTGTATACGTGGAATTGCGAAATGGCGAAGGGACAGGCAGTAAATCAAGATACGAAGCTCATCGGGTAGCTGTGTGTTGCGACAGTTATACGAGCCATCCATCATCATTTAGAGGTGGCATCTATCAGCGTCACCACTCGTGAGAGCGATAATGACGATTCCATGGCTTAGCGGCTTGCTTTGACCCAAGACAGCCTTTACAATCGTTAATTTACGGACATCTCTCCTTCTATTATTCTTTTTTACATTTACACTGCATATTTTTTGCGATAATGCTCATTATTGTACCGTCATAAACATAAAACTATTCGTAACTACATTTTTCATTTTTGGACTCCGTACTATTCACTTTCTATGGGACTTATGTACTTAATATATGTGTATATATTAATGTATACGTATGTTATTTATACATACATATATAAATTTCTTTCTTTATTGTTTAAATTGTTTATTGACACCATTGCCCAAATAGATTAATCTAGTTTTTGTTAACAGAGACTATCAACCAAGATGTAATACTATAATTTGCACTTTAAATTCATCCTATCCTTATCGATATCCCTTATCTACGATTTTTTTATTTGCTACATTCACATTATATGTGTACGCAATGTATCATTTAGTTTTTATTATTTAAAGAAAATTTTATTATAAGTAATTTTTCATGCACAAAGTATCCCATTTTTTCCTATTAAACGTAGCTAACATCTCCTGCAAGAAAAAAAGAGAAACGAATGTTATACATATATTTAAATATGATTTCATAAATGTCTTGTTAAAAAGTTATAATAAAACTGTAAAATGGCAATTGGTTTTTCATTTGACATTACGTGGAGATAGATCGGTGACATTTATTTCATTTTCATTTTAAAGCGTCGCGTGTTTTTATAAATACAAGATTGGCGTTAATAAAAAATGGATTTTCCGCATTAAAAATTTTTTGCCAATTCTTTTTCATTCATTCGTAATCGCAAGTAAAAATCATTCCATAATCTATTCTTGCTCGTTTAATGATTATATAAAAAAAAGAACTAATTCACTGTTACTTCATACTCTCGTTATAATTTTTACACGATATTTGCAAGCATATATTTATATGTGATATCTTCTATCTTAACAAATATTAAGACAATTAAACAATTTTTCTCATGATCATATTTTCCCAGGTTTGAAGGTTAACGATATTTCTTAATAAGGTTATATATGAAAATATTTTTATCATTATCAAATATCTTTATCATAATAGCTGAGGACAAGATCAGATTAACAACCTATGAATAGATGTAAATAATGAAATAATGAAATAATAATGAGAAAGAAAAAGATATCCGCCGGGGACACATTAATGGAGACAAATCTACTCCAACGAACATTGAAATTAATGTTTCTCTAATATTCTATCGTCAAGAACAAATGCGATATTTAAGGTATTCAAATTAACCGATTTATCTTATATAATGGACGAATGTTGCCTTAATCGAAAGCAATAGAAGATAATGTTTTAACAACTTCAAAGCATTACACGTTATTTGCAGATAAACAAATGACACTGCACTCGTTTTACTTTCACATATATTACGCGTTGTTAATACGATATTGTTATAATCTACAAATTATTGCAACATACAAAGCAATGGATGTTTAGAACAATTGAAATGGATGTAACGTCAAACGATGTGCAACGTCAATTAAAAATTTCTTATAAAAAATAGGAGTTATTTTTGATAAATACGCAGATATATAGATCGTTCGTAAGCAGAAAATTAAAACAGGAAAAGAGTAATTACGTCGGAAGAGCTGACCGAAATATCAGTCATGCCTCTATTCTCGATTTACTCTGTGTAGTGGGGGTAAGGTTGCGGCGTGTCGGAAGGTTGTTCTGTCAGACAAGCACCGACTAAGTAGGAAAAGAGGGGCGGGGGAAAGGAAAAAGAAGAAGAAGAAAGGGCGGAAAGTAAAGAAGGGGCGGGTTGGGTTGATAGATGTGTATTGTGCGCTGATAGATGTGTCAAACGCGGCCCGTATTGTACCGGCGGAGATAAATGGATCCTGAGTGAAGAAGCAAAACACGTGCCTTTGTTGCCACTCTACTCATCGAAGATAATTTAAAGCACCTTTCTTTAGCAATATTCGCAGCAGTCTGTATTCCTTGCCGCAAGAGTAATGGACGTGTGTGCAGTTTCGATTCAACTATGGCACCTACGTACATAACCCGCGCTAATTCGTTAAATTGATGAATATTTTGTATATTAACATTGGGAGAACCGTGTAATTAGACTCGTTAACAAATCAACAAAAGTTACTACTTTCAACCAACTTATTTATATATAAATCTACTAACACACATAATTATCTATAAATTGGTTATTTTACAGAAAAACCAGCGCATTCTCCCGGGTTTTGTTCAAAATAATTTTTTTTTTATTTAGTTGTTTACATTCACAATTTGTCCAATTTGGACATTTGGTAGAATGTTCGAAATAATAGCATTCTTTTTAGCAATTGTTTTCAAGATGTAGACAGATTAGGTATAATTAATCCTATAAGAATAAGGAAACTGTATTTCTAGTATTAAATCACGTAAAATATATTATAGCTGATTGATTTCTCATTTTTTCCCTCTCGTTTGTTCGCAATTAATATTATTATTCGTTTGCGTGGAATACGAGCAGCTCGCGAATCAAGAGCTATACAATGGACTTCCATATAACGCGTTCCCTAATGCGGACTCGTGTAACATCACACTCATAGTCCATATGTAATACATGTGGTTCGTATGACGCTGTTTGCTACAACTTGGAACGTATCCCATGCGTTATGCGAAGGTCCACTTTATAAATCGGATAATATCCGTTTTACTTCCTAGCAGCAGTATCGACAGAAATGTTTGCAATGAAATAGTAGCCACGATATTCGATAAATATCCATAAATATCCAAAATTATTCGTTTAGGAAGGCCATGATAAATTTACCGAATAATAGATCGAAAGCAAAAAGGTCAGTAGCACACGAAGCTTTTAAGCTGAGCGTACGAACAAAACTAAAATAATCTTTCAGCATCCGTCACAAAAATATGTGTGCTCGTTCGAAGCGAGTTCTTTAACGTATCGCTTTTGTACGAACCGTTCATTTAGAACATGCATAACTCAGAATGTTTGTCGTTGCTCTATGATTAGCCTCTCTTCTGAATAAGCATCCACGCGTGTGAGCGCGCGCATAAAAGAAAGAAGAGAAAGAGAAAGAGCGACAGATCGAGCGAGCCAGAGAAAGAGAGAGAGAGAGAGAGAGAGGAGCAGAACGAAGGTCGGTAGTTGCACGTCATCCAAGAAAGATGCATCGTAGTGCTCACGGCGATGCGATGTTGAGAAGACTGAGAGAGTGAAGGCAATGCCACACTCTGCCACCCTGGCGACACGGCTGGGTGCAGAACTGAAAGCGAGAATTCTCCCGCAGCGTGGAGACGCGGCACTCGCTCCGCATAAATCATCCTGCTTCTGCTTGGAACAGGGAGGCGAAAATAGATGGAGTTCTCTTTCTCTTTCACTGACACCTTCTCTCTCCTCCTTCCCCTCCCCATCCTCCTCTTGACCTCACTTTTCTGTCCTATCTGTCTATCAACGTAACTTTACTTATATATTTACTTATTTATTTATTTATTATATTTTCCTACTTACTTGTTCTTCTTTGTTTCATGCTTTCGTTATTTATCTGTTTTTCTTTGTATCTTATAAGCTTACAAAGTTAGAGAAGCACTCTTGGTACAAGCATAGTATAATTTGAATGCACGCTAGCCCTTTTCTTTCTCTCTCGCTCTCTCTCTCTTACTTTTTCTCTTGTTTCCATTTCCACCCTGAATAAAGACCTCCCACATATTTCCGTGATTTTCACGACCAGGTATCTGGCTCACACCACAGGACATCCTACGGAAGGTCGCGCAGGACTGCAAGTTGAAAGTCTAAGATCCATTTTCGTAAAAATATAGCTTTCAAAGTGAGTATATGGCTGTTACAGGGCTTTTTCGACAGTTTCTTTTTAGTTGGTTGTTCGAACTAACGCACTAATTTTCAAAGATAATTTGCCATCAAATACATTGTAAACTTTTGTAGATCAGATGTATAACATATAATAGTATCCGAAATTTCATAAAAGTTTCATCCTATTATTTTCAAACTGTCTATTTTATAACGTTCCAATTAAAAATTGCATTTTAATTGTATATTAAGAACAGTAATTTATATCGTTTTTACATTACTTAAACATTACGCAAGCGATGACTCTTATTATTTTATTTTCTTTGTGCTCAGTTTGTATTTTTAAGATCAAAATGTAGTCAAATTTGAGTTACGATGTATGACGCTTCAATGTTTATATATCTTATCTTCTTCAATTTTTTATTTATTTATTCCAATCTTTTCGACTTCGACCACCATATTTATTTATTATAACTTAACGTATTAATATTCTATTGTATTCTATTAACTTATTTAATTAAACGCACTTATATTACTTTTACAATTTCCTATTCGGCACTTTCCATTCTGCCTTCTGATAATTACATTTTCACGATCATATCAATGTTTATATATACATTGAATTAATCATGCTTACTCTTACTTCGTTTTAATTAAATTAATTCAACATTCACGCTTTATTTTAATTAAGAAGATTAAAGAGAAAGCATGTCACATGCATTTTTTTATGAATACATACAAATAAAAATAATACAAATAATATAATGGAAAATTCTGTTCACATAATTAGATATTACAAGTAGTAAATAATATAGGAGGAGATTATACCCTTGATTTATCTGTTGTTCCCACTCGTTAAATGTTTTCTAGCACAAAGGTACAGAAATATTTTCGTTGCATTCCGGTTTCTAAAAATTTTCTTCAGGTTGCGTGACAAAGGGAAACGACGTAACTTTCGAAATCTATTACGATCTTGGTCTATTACTCGTTGAACGTATTCGAAGAAGGACAAATATGAAAAACGAGACGGTGACAAGAGATCGAGGAAAATCAATTGGTACCTGCTGGTTTTCTTGAATGTGGCCCGATTTCGGAGTACTGCATTGCGCTTGTTTCACAGCATTATTCTCTTTGTACTTGGAACTCCAAGCTGATCCGGCATTCCCTCTCTAACCGTCCGTTCGTTGGAGTCTCTATCTAGCATCACGCTGAGCGAAGCGTGGTGCACCATAAATCTTCGCCCTGTTTTTACGTGTTTGACCCCCGAGCGACTATACCATTATTAGAAGCAGCTTTCAACCTTATCCCACTAAGAATTTCACGAAACCGCACCATAACTAAGCCTCTATATCCTGCCTCGCTTCCTTCGTTTTCTGACGTTTATTGACCGGCTACGAGTTTTCCCCCTGTCCTTTTCCAAAACGTGTTGGATTTATCGCTTTGTGTCAGCAGCTCTGATGTCCCCCAGTATACGCACCAGCTACCATCTTACCCTATCACGTTTCTTCCCTTGGTCGGGCTTCGAAATTCTAATCGTGTCACACAGAAATTACCAGTCAAATTAGTAACACCTTTTTTTTTAAATCTTTGAAATTCTTAAATCACGCCTTTATCATAAGAGAAGCAAAACATCTTCCTATTTTTCAGTTTAGACGGATTAAATTATTTTAGAAATTAATCGATACTTAAATATTATATAAATTAACGAATGTATAAAGGAATAAAGATTTTTATTTTTCTTACAAGAACGAGAGAGAACTTAAAGAACAATTAGAGAAAATTTTCGTCCGAACTTGCTCGAGTATGTCTAAATTAAAATTGATAAAAAATTATATATCTATCTAAATGAACTAGTTTGCAAATATACTGCGCTTTCGTATTAATATAAAAAAAAATATCGTGAAATATTTAATTTATTTCTTGTTTAAATTTCATTACAGCATGATCAGAATGTAATTAAATTTGTCAACGTTATCAGTTTGCCGTGTCATGAATTTGTAAGAATTACCATTCCGCAGTCGTCCGAGTATTTCGGTCATAATTCAACCGGGAAACGAATTATTTCGAAAGAACGTGTCGGCAACAGTGTTTCTCAAATTTCCTTCCATACAACAGTCAGCTATCTTTAGATTTATACCATCTGCGTTGACATGAAATGTAAGAAATACGATATTACATTTAAATAAATAACGTAAAACACATACACAGACCATACTTAACTAAGAGAAATGATATACTTTCATATGCGTTATCTCGTTAATTTTTCATCTAATACACTCAGCTGTTTCGTATAAATATTTAAGCATAGTACAAACAAAATAATTTAACGTAAACCAACGATGTGTGAGATTTGGTTAGAGAACAGTTACTCAATTGCGTATTTTTTTATCGTAAGAGTTTTCGATAATGGTAACCCTTTGAATAGCGTTTTGGACCAGTTGTTATTGTTAACGTTTAATTTGCGAGGAGAGAGTAAACCGATTAGGCGCAAATTATGACGCGGTTTGGGAAACGCTGGCTCACGGGAAAAGGATCGGGCAATAGAGGCAAACGACGTCGGCGAGTGGAGGGTGACTATCGGTGCTCCTCCACCCACGAGCAACTGGTATTCGGTGTAAAATCCGAAGCCAACAAATCATAACGGGGGTCAAAAACGAGCGACGTGAAAAATTGCTGGTTCTCCCATAGAAAACTAATAACGGGCCGCCACATCAAACGCGATTCCGGGAAATCATTACTCGAGCTACACAGGCAGCCTCTATACGAGCGAGTAACGTTTAAACGGCTGAAACGAGCGGCGGCGAAGCGGTATGGCCCAGGGGGTGCGGTGACGTAGGATGGTGTACGAGCTAGAACTAGTGATGGGATCAAGCTCAATATATACTCATAAATCCAAATCAAATTTAATACGACAGGATCACTTCATATCGTGTTCGAATCCTACTCGTAAGGTAGGTAAAATGGTTCACTTGTTTTAATTGCGAAGTGTACGATTTTCGCAAACTTGTTTCGAATCTTGGGACGACTATCGACAGATATCGAAAATTTACTTGCAATTACTTCTATATTTGAACGAATCGATCCCCTTACAAGTAGCAGTTAAATGGCGAGTGTCAGAATGATATTTCCGTATCATTGAATTCTTAGGACTTTAGAAATCTCCTATAAAATTATAGACGATAAATAGAACAGTAAATAAATTTTATCTTAACCTTTGCATATAAAACGATTCAAAAATGATAGTTGAGAAAATTGATTTCAACAAATTGAGAGTTTCCGATAAGACGCTTGTAAAGGTTCGAACCTATTCGACCAGGTTCGATTCCTCTTCGGAGTGTTTTCTTATTCCTCGAAGTACTCATAGGGGATTTAAATCTGTCGCGTTTAGATTTCAGTCTATTTGAAAGTATCGCTTCTTTTTCTTGAAATTAATTCTTCAAAAGGGTTTGAATTTAGTCGATCAATGTTCGGAACCTACTTGCGACGTACCTAAGCACGTCACTATGTAACTAGAACATCGAGGAGCCGTGCCACACCACGTCTCCGAGAGTCTGAGGGCCGATTTAGCCTTGCCCCTCTGCTTTACCCTCGCCACGAGTAACGTCCCGAGTCCCGAGTAATATTACGATGACAGTAATTGCCGCTTTGATCAATGCAGACCTAGCCGCGAGTAGGCAGCCCGTCACGCCACTGGGTTTCGAATCCGACGCGATCCTTTCCGGCCTATTCGATCATTTCTCCAGGCGGATGTACGATGAGCATCGCTTCGTTCTCTTATACAATTTTCTTTCACCTTATCGATTAGTCTCACTCACTTTCCTGTCTTTCACACTTGTTTCCAACCTTTTTCACATTTTGGAATCTCCTTCTGTTCTCGCATAATCAATTTGGTTTCGATGTCAACTGTGATATTCGCAAGGTCCTGTCTCGTAATATGCAAATGGTACGGACGATTTCTGATGCAATTATCTTTCTTCGCACTGAAATCTTTCAACTGCTTTGCTCAGATTAATAGATTTCGACGTATCTTTTTAATCGCAATTTAAGGTCTTTCTTTTTTAGGTTGCTTATGTCCGAATCGAATGAAAATCGAAGAAAAAATATTCTCAGAATCTATAAATTTATAGCGAGAAGTTAAATTTTGTATCGCGCGATAGCTTGTGTATTTACAATGTTCTATTCTCCCTAACAAAAGCAGAGAAGATTGTCTAAATTAATATTATCTTAATGAAACTCGATTAAAATGTGACACGATTCTATACTAATATTATTAAAATTATAAAGTAATTTAAAATTAGATAGCAAATAGGGTACATGTATACATATCGATATTTCCACTTCAAGCATATGAACGAAGTATTTTAGATTGCTTCATTTTTAATTATATAATTGGATACATTGATTTTAGAATAAAGAATGTAAAACTATCCTTATCTCTGATTAACTCATAATATGCTGAAAGGTAAAAGAGCAATTACCAAACAAGTAAACAAACTAGATGGCTTAAGAATAGTATTGATATATGTATAAATTTTTTTTATTTCTTTAATGAGGTCAGTGTGTTTTCTTTTTAGTCTTCTTTCTATGAGAGTTCTGCTCGCTTCAGCAGCCAGCTGTTTTGGATATGTTGCCGTTCTTTCCTTGTATTTTTCTGTGTATATGTATAAATAGAAATAGAAATATATTTGTGTCGTATGTATTTCGTTTTACAAAGACACCCTGATACGTGCGTTTCAAATATAGGGATGATAGGCAGAATATAATATAGGGATGCTTCGGTAACGTTGACAGGGCTCGATTAAAAATTATGATCGTGGAAAATCGGCGATGCTATTAGGAATCGTTGAGTAACGGTGATGCGAGCGTCGGGAAATCGAAGCCACGAACCGAGCCGCGTTATTCTTTTCTCTCTTCCTTCTTTCCTTCTAGTCCTTATCATTTTCTCTTTCATTCTCCCACACTGTTGCTTGCTTCTCAGTCTCTCTTTCTCTCTCTCTCTCTCTCTCTTCCTCTCTTTTTCCCTCTCGCCCTTCATCTCGAACTTTTATTTGCGGCGGAATAAATAAAAATTTACGAGCAATTTACGGAGGGTCCTCAGCCAGGTCAGGGGGATCCATCAATTTACTCCGAAGTGCTCGTTTGGCGCGCAGGCTACAAAATCGTCGACGAAGTTCTCTTTATGAAGCTAGAATAGATTAATGCTCTCGTTTGTTCGGTAATGGCCCCGATAAATTATCTTAATAGCTCGAGGCGGCTATAAATATATTCCTCAGTTCCTGCGCTCTTACGCTTGTTTTCCTGGTATATCACTGTCTCTCTACACGCCGTCGAACTGCCATGTTTTCCATGTCACTAATTCTAAGAACGAGCGGGATACCAAGGCAGAGGAACAGTTCGAACAAAGGCGTTTGGTGTAAACGATGTCGTTTTGGCATCGATGTGAAATATTTCTGGTTAACGCGCGGCTATTATCCTATCCCTAGATCATTTTTTCATCCGACTACCGTTCCACATCGTCGCCATTCCAAACCTCATTTTGCACACAAACTATGCTATTTTGTATGTAATTTTTCAAAATTCGAATTTTACGCTTTACGCACAAATATAATCCGTGTTTAGTAGTGTATCTGATAAATAGGATAATCGGATTAATCTGTTTATACAGATTTTACGATATATTTGAGGGATATATGGTAGAATGAAGTGCACAGTTTAATATAGAATCATTTATTTGAAAAATACACATTGTTGCGACGTTATGAAGTTTCTTTGTATCGTACTAAAAATGCCTCCAAGATCGACTTACATTGATTGTTCTTTTGAGTGGTCGTTTTGCTACCGACCGCGAATATTTAAACGACGAGTGCGGACGTATGTTCTTGAGTTGTATTTTGTGAAAACATTGTAACTGTGTTATAAAGCTCACTTCTGCGTATACACTAAAGTTTATATTGTTACAAATAAATCGCGTCTTGCGATGAGTCGCTCTAACGTAACAATATAATAAAGAAATAAAATATCATAAATGGAAAAGGAAGTTTAAATAATTAATACATTGATGCAATAAGTATCTCAACATTTACTTTTGATCATGTATGCATATAAATGTACATACAGATTATACAATAGTAGTGTATACGAAATATTGTTTTTTTTTTAATCTAGTTGACATAGTTCCTTTACAATATCATATATTTAACCAAAATAATTTCCAGGTGATTCTATACATTTTCTTAACGTCTAATTATGTCGTTTTCTTATTCCAGATTTGTAAGAATTGTCGCTTATCGAGTTCAAAAACTCTTAAAATGAATCTGTTACTCTTTTTTCATTTACGGAAACATTTGTTTCATTATTTTCTGCCAGTATATTGGGTCATTTATACTTTTAACTGGATACTTCATACTTTATTTTTATATTTATACTCTTTTATACTACTATTTTTATATTTATAATTTTCTATGGATGTACCTATGTACCTATATAATTGCAAATTCCTCGAAGAGTCAAGAATGTTGTCTTCAAACACAGACAATTTTTGTGAAATACACAGATTACACATTGACCTACTTCAGAACTATGACAAATTCCTCACGATCTACTTATCGTAAATCATCGGCGTTATAACACGTCATTCGTTTATGATCTCTATTTTTTTTAAATATCGGAACACCGAATTCTGTGAAGTATTTAAAACTTTAGAAATCTTTCCTTTTGTACTCGTCTACTTATTCTCATGCACTAGCGAGAGTCAAGTGAACATATTGTTCGACTCAATAAGTACATATCGAACGTTCTGTTAAACATTAATTATAGCATATTGCAAATAAGTATGTGATGTAAACTTTAAGGAAGAAAGAATTAACAAGGAAAGAGGTCTAAACTACCGTTTGCACATGCTGTGAATATTAGTAGTAATATTGTTCCTATCCTCCATCGACAGGTTAAACGAATGGAGACCATAGCTGCGATGCACTTAATACACACGTTTCGGTGAGAGACAGCGTGCGTATAGGTATTTGGCAGAAATTAGGTTGGTAATATATCAACAGTCGGTCTCGGGAGCACTTAACGCCGTAAAGTTGTTTGATGGCACCGCTATCACCCCTAACAGTTCCTAACAGTCCAACGCACAGCTCACGTTGCGCCCCGGAGTCTGACACTGCAACCGTGAGTTATTCACTTAATGCGGCCATTACGCGCTCCTCGATGGCGCTTCATCCTGATTTACTTGACAAGCATTTATTGCTTCTATCTTGGCTAGCAATATTAAACCCTCTGCTCGCATTTCCTACGTACGTACGTATGTTACTCGCTTCTCTATCTACATAGCAAACCTTTAGGTCTCGATGATTCGGTCCGGTACACGAAGAAAGGATCATCGTTACAATTCGATCGCGCGCTCACCGTCCATACCACGCGTTATTTTTTCAATTTTTACCAACACCTAATTCTGCTCTATGATCCTTCCACTTCTTCGTCATCGATGCCAGTATCGTAATTTAATCTCTAAATTTAAAAAAATCAAAAAGGATTAAAAGAACGAATGTTAAACGAAGCATTAAGAGTGCTGCCAATGTCATGGAAGTATAGTTCATTAATAATTATTCGTGCAAGTTGAAGCGATTTACGAGAGCAAATAGGAGCAGACGTTTATATCTGGAAAGTAGAGAGGGAAATTTGCGAAGGGGCGAGCCTACGGAAGATTTGTCCGGCCGACAAAGTTTCGATGAAAGCGGTGCTAGCGATGCTTGAAACTCTGAGCGAGTAGATTTGAGCTGGTGGTTGGCAGTTGAACTATCCTTTGCAACGCGTAGCATCTCTCGTCGTCGTAGCGCCTCGGTTGAAACCTCGTAAACCCGGGAACGACCAATTAAACGAAACGAGCAGCGCACTGATGCACTCTCTGGCTGGTTGCCTGCCTGCCGGCATTACCTACAGGTTATACGACTCGCGGAATTACCCTCAAATTACACAGTTGGTACCGATGTGTGCACTTCCCCCCTTGCGCAGCTCTGTATACTTATGGCTGGATAACAACCGGTCTGCTAGCAACGCCACTACGACCGAGAAACGCTCTTTTCTCTCGCTATCAAACTCCCCAAGCTCGGACGAAACACCCGCCAACAACGACTCGAATCTCTGGCAAAGCTATACTTGCTGCTCGCTTACTCGATCATCGACTGGCCACGAAGAAAGTGACGGTTATGGTAGGTATTCACGCGCATTCGATTTGACTTAACCCGGCCGGATCGTTCTGAGAACCTATAAACTTTGTACTTGCTCGTTCGAGCTCTTTTAACCGGCACTGTTGTTGTTCTTTCTAGCACCCGTGAAACTACAGTTCGCTTCTCTACTTTCTTCACTTCCGTGTATGTACATTCGCACGAATACGACGGAACAGCCGACAATATAAACTGCCTGTCTCGGACACGCTTTCGGTAACGTTAGCTGTTCCACGTATTTGCAAGAAGTTTGCTCTAAAATTACAAGTTACAACGATTTCCCGAGATAATAACGTTTGCCTCGGCGAGCAAGCTAAATTATTTTTCTCCTCGTCGTGCTCTTTAATCCTTTTTTCTTCTTTTCTTTCTCTATCTATTCGAATCGAGCCGAAGGAAAAAAACGTGCTAATGACGACTGTATTCCATAGAAGGCTATACTTAGTTAACATTCGTTTGCGTCACGGATGATCGAATAGTCGTGAGGAAACGCGAAAGTTGCGAAAAACACTCGCATGAACATTGAATTCTGCTCGGTAATTTAACTCGCGAACGATATTCAAGGAACCTATAAACTAAACCTATTCAACTTTATTATCTATGATCTCTACTTTGACAGGCATATCTTCCACTTGCTGAAGTTTACGCCGTTAAACATGAATATTTAGTACTCGATAATCAACGGGAACACCAAAATTATTTAGTAACCAGCTCATATTTTAGATTTCAGATGATTAAATAGCTGTCGTTAACCGTTCCATATTCCACTACGTATTATCTTTAGTACTGATAAATAGTATCGAATGTAAATGCAAAGAAATACAAAAACATTGTAAAATTGTTACTTATCTGAGATATCCTATAAATGATATCATCGTTTCATTTACGTTTCGACATTTAATGTTGGTTATATGTATATTATATGTATAGTTATTAATTCTTTTCGTTTCAATTCGAGCCGGTAAAAGAACATTTCTAATATAACTCTGTTAGTCGAATATGTTCATCGTAGCGTGCTCCGCCTTCTTTCACAAGAAATTATTAGGGTCCGTGGCTGCTGTCAAATTATACGGAGATTCTCCTCCCACTACGTACAAAGTTGACGCCTTTCTTCTTAACGCTCTCCAACGGGCTTCAATAATATTCTTATTAAATCGTTCTTTGAACACACTTCTTGAACTTTTTTGGAAATAATATTTCTCGATATTTTGCTATACTTCCATTTATTTATTTTACAGTTTACAATATTTTTTCATTTATTTTGACGATAAAACGTTTACGTATCTTACTATTAACCGTACTATACCAATAAGATTAAAATATTACAAATGACATGGTACAATCTTTGCATAATTCGTTTGTTTATTTTTCAGATTATAATCCGGATGGAAATAAAAAATACGTAGGGTACAGCAAATATATATTCGTTTTATTAACGCTTTCACTTCTCTAAATCCTTTAGATTATATAAATATTTCATTTCATCCATATTTCCAATGAGACGATGAGAACGATTGACAATCAGACATTTTCAAACTGTTATAATGTTCCTATGTATATCTACCGACGCGTCGCGTCGCTACGTAAAAAAGCTTTTAGCATTCACTTCTCTGTCTATTTCTTTTTCTCTATCCATAAATTAACCATCAAATATGGAGATATTAAATTCGTTTTCTATTCGTATTTGTACTTCTACCCTATTCGTTATGTTTAAATGTAGTTTTATTCTATTCTAATTACATCATCACATTACACGAGTCGTTTCAATAATCTCTTTTTATTGTTTTATTACAAATAAAATTTGATAAAAGAATTAACAAAAAAGTTACTAATTTATTGTACATTTATTCCACAATCCCTCTTTACTTCTTCTTCCAATGAATCTAATAACTCGTTTTTATCATATGTTTTATGTATGTCTTTTTATTTTACAATTTCTGTATTTCGAGTAAGAAATAACTCGATTTCCCTGTAAATGTAAATGTAGAGAAAATAAAAAATGTAGGAAGTCCCTTCATCATCTTTTTATTCTTCATATTTTCATTACGTTTCTACCTCAGTAAATAGTTTTCCGAATTATTGTATTTCGAGCGCATTGGCCTGTCTATCTATACAGGCTCACTAATGCATTTTAACACCTGTGAAGAGTTATTCCGAGTATGTAGTACCATGTATGTGCTATACAAACTATTTTGTATGACGTACCACCTGATAAATTAGTAAAGTTTGAAACAAATCTGAAAATGTGTATAAATATATTGCACATAATAAATCACAAAATTATCTAAACAGTCATTACATTTAATGAAATAATTCGATATAGTATTAATTATACGTTTAAGATAATTTCTCATACGGTATATTCGTTATTGAATAAGAGTAGCTTTGCAATATATCCTTTGTTACATGTCCGAAAAGTGCTCTCTTTCGCAAACATGTTTTTTACAACAGTGCACCTTCATACAAACGTGAAGCCAAGTCCGTGAAATGTCGAGGGGTTTATCTCAAGAGAACAAAATGGATCGTACGTAATTCGACAAATTAATATAAAACAAAAAACGTCGTGCGTCTATTATTTCCTCAAAAAGCGAAAGAAACTTTTCGGACAACCTAATACATTTCTAGATTGGTTTCAAATTTTACCGCTATAATTATGACATCGTATCTCGTTACAATGGCAATGGAATTGCAAAAAGCGTTGTACAGCGCATGTAATATATTCACAAAAATTTTCTATGGTATATGTATTTTAACACATGTAACTCGAACATCTCGATGATGCATACTTTGGTGCGTGAGAATCTAACGCAAAACAGAAAATACAAACTAAACGAGAAAACAGTCCAGTTCGTATATATTATATAGCGCATAAGCAAGCAGAAAAAGTGAATGGCAAGGATTCAGTGAAAGAGGTAGAAAGATACGGAAAGTCCAGTTAGTTCTCTCGCACAACCACGAGAGAAGTCCTCCGATAGCTTCTTTGTCCATATGAATTCCCGATTCGGCGAAGCGCCGATTCCCTCGGAAACGTTACAGCGGGAACATCCACGTCGTTCTCGTCGAATACATTAGTGATTCCTAGCAGGCGACGCGCCGTAATGAATGTTTCCGGTGACAGCCGACTGCGGAGAATGCCTTCCGCGACAAACAATGCGGTTCTCTGTTCATCGAAACCGCTTCCACCCTGTGTGCCTTTCCCCTTCTTTCTGTATGCGTCGGTAACATTTGCCGCCAAAAGGATTCGTCGCCACCCTATACGCTTGAAATTCATGTGCCGATTCTAGTCTAAAGGCTCGGTGTTTTCAACCTTTCTCCAACGTTAATTGGCCAACATTCTATGGTTCTAATAGTTACTTATCAAATTAGATACTTATAAAATGGCACTAAAAATGGAAGTAATTACATAAAAATTGTTATATAGTTTACGATGAAACGCGATTAAAATCAAATAACGTCGTTCTTATTTTAACGACATTGGGATATTAATGATTTACACCAGAGAGATAAAATTTAAGACGCGCTGGTGTTTTCATTATCGTTTTGTTTATTACCTCCGCTGTATTATCATATTACAGTAAATTATCTACAGACGAACCTTTAAACGAAGACTATGAATTTATTTAAATTTATTCCTCCAAATAAGAAACTTCTACATTAAGTGCAATCGTATCTTACTTTCAATGACTCGTAAACCATTTATTGCATGAAATATTGTTTTATAAGCAAAACTCATAAGTATCAAGAACGACATATACGGCAGAAATGTACACAGCTACCGATATATTTATGAGTTTAATATTATAATGGTAGGCTTAAGCAAATTTTATTTGAGATTGAAATCGAAAATAATAATTTGAAATAACAAATCTCTCCGATTGATTTATCATTTTTACTTTAAAGATTCTACTATTCTTCCCAATGCCATGTTGCGCGCTGTTCCGTAACTGGGTACGTTAATTAATGTTTCGAATTTCGAAAAATCTTTTCGGTAAAACAGAATTTCTCTTTAAAGGGGACTCTTCCTAAAAATTTGTCATATATTGAGTATGCAATGGAAAATAAGAAGAAGAAAATGACTGCTGATAAAATTATCATTTAACTCAAATTGAAAATAACAATACTGTCGCATTGCGGGGAGACCGCAGTCAGCCTTCTCTATCAGGATTTTGAGTCAGTCTGGGACACCGTTTGCGTTGTAACGGAAACCACATCGGAATATCAGAAGGACTGAAATCGGTTATACTACGTTTCGAAGCCGAAAGACCTTCGTGGATATCGTATTCCGAGGATTTGGAGCCATTACATTGTAGGGGGTCTTAACATATCGCCGTCGAAAATTGGCCGATCTGTTAGCAATGCGGTATGCATGCATACGAGAAACGGGGCGCGAAACTGCACTTGTGGTCTTCGTTCTGCAATGCGTGTATGTTCACATTTCGAACTCTACCAGCGATTCGATGTTGGAATGTTCGACCACTTGTGGGGGCCACTCAATACTCACCAAGTCCATTTCCATTGTTACCGGCTATATCGGTAGCCAGTCCGCGAGAATTCCAAACGCTCGTACACCGAGATTCGATTCGACCGTATTTTGCAACATTCCCTCCAGTTTCTCTTGTTTGCATTGCTCACGTTATTTGTACGCCGCTTCGTAACCACAGCCATATTAGACATCTTGTAATCGTTCATCGGATCTTCTAGCGCTTCTACTTTAGACTACACGTAATATATCTTTCATGACACAACTTTTCTTTAGTTGGGTAGAAGTTGTATCAAGTCCATTTATTTCTTGCGTTATGTAAACCAATTATTACATTAGAATACTACACATGTAAGTAAAATTGTACAGCATACTATTCAAAGTTGAATAAAATGTTTGTAATAAGAATATAATTTTTATTAAAGATAAAACGTTATACTTTAATGACACATGCGTCAGACTGAAATGAAACCTGATAGGAGTCACGAGGAAAGTGGGTAAACCAGAAGTTCTTATTTTTATACCTGCTATATACTTTGCAACTTGTCAGTAGACATTAGACAAATTGTTTTAACGTGGCAAAATAGCACGACGACGATGCCTCCATTTTTGTTTAAATATGTTTATTTGCTTATTAAGTTTTCAGGGTTAAGTTTTCACTTTTAAGCTTACATGGGATATATTGATCTTATATATTATATATCTATTCTCTTTTTGTGATCGCTGCTTGCCTTAATTATTTCTTCCTTTACTCTGATGATGTATAGATCCTTCCTTATTTCTTTGTTTCTACCGTGGAGCGTAAAATAATAGACTGTTAGGCCTCAAATTTGGCTATATGGTTCTTCGCCATTCCCCATAATGGTATACCATCTGTTCAGATTGGCGTTATTATACTCTCATAGACGTGTAAATCAGAAATATGAAATCCTTGTTTTGACAATTTATGTGTTTGAAAGATACAGATCATCAGGCAAGTATATACATATGCAACACTTTCGATGCTATTAGGGTTGAGTTCGACAATTAGCGTATTCTTAAATATTACTTGTTAATTACCTAATTATATGCTGTAGTATGCATGGATTAAACTCAGTTAACTCTGAATAGCTACAATCGGTTTTTTAAAGAAATAAGTACTAGTGAGATATGCGAATAGCACATATGAGGTACAATACTTACGTATGGCATAATCGTTGTACATAAATATTTATGTTTCGGTCAATAGAAGAAATACTTTTGAAAATGAAAACAGTTCAATTGGATTAAATCTGGGTTATGTTTAGGCGCCAGATGAAACGTCCAATAGTGTCGGATATTTAGATACTTGTTATATGTATGTGGCGGATGAAAAGAGAGGTTTGCGTTTCGTCCCAGGACTACCGGTGGACTCATCAGTAAGGCTATGCCCGGTAGTCCCTGCCTTAGACATAGAGGGAGTCTCGCTAGGTGCGGTATTTGTATTATTCGCTCGTATATTCGACCGCTAGCGAGATAGACGGACTCGTTGTCGTCGTAGCCCTCTAGTGTTGGCGGTTGGTACCAGCGGATCGCCCGGGAGGTGTTGCGCCGCGTTGATGCCTCGACCTGTCGGCGTCCTGTTGATACCGATCCGCCACATGTATATCAGGATCAGGATTTGTTATACGTATATCTTCCGAACGCATGAATTGCTGAGACTAAAATTTCATATCACAATACTTACCAAGTTTAATCTCGATAATTTATTAGTACCATTTAGAAAAATATCTGAACATAATTTTAGCACACTAATGTTACTGCGAATTCACAAAGTTGTTAATGTACTTCACTATTCTACCAATAAAGTTCAGCTGCACGTCGCTTATCTTAGTTATATTATCATTCTTCTATTAGTTATCTTATCATTTCGGAAGAGAATTTTCGATCCGCGCAAGTATTTTAATAACAGTTTATCCAATGGCCACGATCGAACGTAAATATACAACGCAATTTATAAAGACGTTGGGGCAGAAGAAAAATTGCACGGATGCACGAGATTTTTAAACCAGAGAGGATGTACGACGGCGGAAACGGTTTTGCACATCTATCGGTTCCCGCGTGCTATATAGTACTTACTTATATACGATGCACCAGTAACATTTCACAGTATAATAAAGAGCATAAGGTTTTTGAAATACGTACTTGCCGGCAAAGCGGCGCATCGACGATGACATCATTATGACGGCCGAGGAAACATTTACTCGCGAAAAGGTAGAAGGCGAACACGTGTACATTCGAGTCGAATCGGCGCGGAACATCTGATCGCGATAAAGGAATGCCGTGAAAATCGTCGTACACTGGCGTTATTTTGTTTGCTTCGGGTTATGTTATACTGCGTAATCTTACGGTAAGCAGGCGTGTTAACAAGCGCATGTATGCGTGTATGAGTCCAGTGATAAACTTCCAACGTGCATTTCGTTGGGCAATAACCGTCGCTTAATTCATGTATATCCCCGTGGGCAGCACCACACGCATTATACGAGAAGCTCCATGCCGGACTCTGATAGTTCTACCGTCAGGCTCGGATTTATAAGTAGCGTTACAAGGCCAACGATCACACTATCGGAGTCTTCGTTCTTTCTCGCTAAACTTGCTCAAATGCATTTCCCTTCGAAGCGTAGTTTCGTAGTCGATCCTTTCTACAAAGCATATTCTAATTATTATCTAAATTGCAACGTCCGTCGTGTATCACGAATAATCTCCAAACACGTGTCGACTACACGGATAGAGAACGTTCATGTTACGCTGTTATAGTAATTCATATTTGCTTCTCGTGTATCGATGTTTAATTGGATAAATCGCTATTATCAGATTTCTTAAATAGATAACATTGAAGTATGATAATAAGTGACAGGATCATATATCTTGGAAAGTACTTCATCAATATTAAGATACGAATACAAGATTGATTGCCGAAAATAGCGAGAAAATCAGACATATCTTTTCGCTTCAACCACTTTACTTTTATACCTCAAAAATGCATATACATTGCGATGTTTCATTTGCATAATTATTTTCGCGCATAACGAGCATGAGAGACACGATTTAAAGTTTTGAAGAGCGCTAATTATACGTAGCTGTATTCCAATGAAACGAAAAGAAACGAATAATGAAATGAGAATAATCCAAACCGAATGATGCACGTACCTATTTGAGTAAGTTTACAAATTATTCGACCGTTGGTATAAATTACTTTGTCGATCACGGAATGTATTTTCTCGTGAAGAATTGCATCGCTTGAAATCTCAAATCGTCTGTCACGAGAATAAAACGCATGTAACAAGTTTTATTCGTTTCGCAGTACTATTACGTCACATTAGCTAACAGAGTGTAGTTAACGAGCAGTACCGCAGCACATTAGGTACCGTAAATCGTGCTGGTCATTCCTCTTTAATTATCGCGTTAGCAGTGAAATCTGGCTGCTGGTCGAATCACAGGCTGATGTCCGCGGCTAGCTTGGCTCGAAAGGCCAGAAAGAGGAACGATCTTCGGGTTCTCCATTACACGATCCGCGCCTGGGGCCTCGGTTCCACCACGTATGGCTCGAGATTCATGCCAGCCCCATGCTTGGATCATGTAGCGAGGGCCTTTAGAGAGCTGTAGAGAGTCGTTGATCAGAGGCGAGGTTATCTCTTGTCTCTGCAAGAGGCGGTCGAATGAAAGGCACCGACAACGTCCAGCAGCGGACCATACATCAACTCGCGGCTTGAGTAAATAAGCGGTGCTCTGCTCGATCTTCTCTCTCCCTATATACTTACTATCTTCCCGACTCGCTTCTAAGTGTTATACCACCGATCCAGCAAGTTTTATCTCTCTACTATTTCAAAAATAACTACGGCAAAGACATTTTTTCAAGTTTACAGATAAATGTGGCATACGTATATACCTCTTGATCCGTCGATGATCTATTTCTGTTTATTCTTTTATCTATACCACATCAACAATGTTATATATTGTTTATAGTCTACTCGCTGCTCGTACTCGTATTATCATTTATCGTTCACGCTAGTTTTCAAAGTTATGACACGGCCGAGATAAAATTGCAATGTTGTTGCAACTTTTACGATGTTATAATTCAATATCACGTCAATGGCTCGATCTCAGTTTAAATCGTTGACACTTGTGTAACTTAAAAATTATATCTTTTTTGCATGATCCGAGCATATGCTTAGATACGCAATTTATTATATATCAGATTGATCGATAAACTATGTCATATTATTTTAACACTATTTTCAAAACGTCTGTATTTCCAACCAAAGTATTAGGTATATTTTAGTTCGTACTTTTAACTAAAACAAATAAATAACTGCTCGAATATCTCTCGACAAGTTATTGGTACGAGAGTTGTATATTCAGTTGGTTAAAAGAGGAAAACGAAAGTTGCTAGTACCAGCAAGGTGCTAAAACGAGAGTGGATAGTTAACGGCTGCGTGCCCGATAAATTGCTCATTTGTAACAACTATTTTCTCAAGTTCTTATTCGCAAGGAGAAATTCATTGCACGAATCATTCTTTACTTTATTAATATACATATGTATATTAGATTATATTGCTACGGTAATTACAGACACGAAGTCGTATACCTAATAAGCGATATCGCAATGATATATTTTTCTTATTTATATGTTTGTGATACACTTTCCTTTGTATTCTGAATTAATTTCGATAGATCATCGATCCCATGACTTTTGAGAGACACTTTCGAACATACGCGAATATCTACAGCGAGAGAAATTGAATTACTAAGTTTGTTCAATTTTCTTTGTGTAATGCATCGAATATAAGTTTTCCAACTTGTCCAAAACTTAATATAGTCAGCCATAATTTCAGATATAATTCTTCTCGCACGTTTGGAGATCGTTCGTACTACAAGTTTTACAGTTTTCACTATTAAAATGATATTTTGTGGAAAACCAGTCTGTTGGAGCACTACAGCGAAGAACAGTTTCCCTCTTTACGTAGAAACGTTTCGCGCGTGTTTAACATATTCAAACGTGTAAAAGGGGATTTGACGCGTAACGGTGCTTTCCTGCTTCAAATTTACAGAAAATCGCAGCATAATTTTGTAAACAGCATGATCGGCACTCAATGTCGATGTCGTCGAGCTATCGAGCGTGTAACGCGCCCGTTCGACAGTAAACAGAATGAAGCAGAAACGTGGCTGTTTCGTCGTTGGTGCTAGCGCGAAAACAGGCAGGACAGCTTACCTACCACCAACGTTTTCCTGTCACTGGTGTAAACGCATTTGTACACGAATATATTTTAAACATATATTCTGTGCTGCAGCATACGATAAACGTCTCTAAAATAAAATAGCTATCCGGCCAACAGATAAACCGGTAATATGTTTCAGGAGTAAATGGCCGGATCCTGATAAACACAAGTTATGCGCTTACGCGCAATGTCTTTTCGGTTGTCCAATAAATTAAAGCCCTTCCCTTCCCTGTCCCGCTTCTCTTCCTTCGCTTCGAACGAAAACCCAGAGGCCGTGAAGAGAGTGTTAGTATGATTATAATTTATTCTTGATTAGCATTAATCCTCAGGCCTTCTGTCTCCCTTTTTCTCTCTTTCGACATTAACTTCCCCATAGCTTTTACTGGGCCGTTGGTCCGACCGTAACTTACACTTATGATTATTAATGTCGACATTTATCAGAGATTGGCACGAGAATCTGAAACGTAAAATAGAATGGTATATACATAAATACAATTCAGACCAGTGCCATACGTGAAAGTACCTCGAACTAAAG
Organism: Bombus impatiens; assembly: GCF_000188095.3. Lineage (NCBI taxonomy): Eukaryota > Metazoa > Arthropoda > Insecta > Hymenoptera > Apidae > Bombus > Bombus impatiens. The sequence continues at coordinate 175,377 of NT_176539.1, read as the reverse complement.
CTACACTCCCGTCTTCCTCTGCAATATTGCTAGAATACTCGCAACAACTGTATAACATGTACGTATTTATAATCGGTAAGTGCCTGTCTACTATATTTTCATTTATTCTTTTTCTTCTTTCGGTCGTACATTATCTTTATTCGTTGTCAAAACCCATTATATTAAATTTTTAAATACTCTGCGGTACAAATACCTATAATCATTTCTTCAAACGATAATTGAATTCGTATGATTTGATTACACAAACATCAAGAAGAATTATACACGTATTATATACAATTTGAAAGGATTGTACGCGATCGAACGCGGAAGCATTTAAATTTATACTATCGAATGGAAATTCGAAATCAAATAACACTATGAAATGAATATTGTGGAAAACTATTCGCACGAACCGCATTCGGCTCATGTTCGTCATTCGTTTGTTCCAAGTTACTACGATATACCGTTTTGTTGTCTATTCATTTAACGAAACATCCTATTATGGAAGATATCATAACATTCCAACTAATTACAATTACAAGAAGTGACCGATCCATATCGACGTCTTGTATTTGGTCGAATGATATTATTAGCCGGAAAGCCAATCTTAACTGTGGTAAGAAAAAGCATTAATAACTGCGCGCGTCAAAATGTCACCAGGTCTGATTAATGGATTTACTGTTACATTGACTGGTGATGAATGAAGAATATATTGTTTCTGGATATGTATGATTAAATAATAAGCTTATTTACCTTGTATTTAATATTTGCAGAAAACCGGGATTTTTCAGTCAAAGATTCTAATTTCCATTAAGATTACTTAATACATCTCTTAACGATATCGTATGACACAAGCATCTAAATTTATGTTTTTAAAATTACTAAATCATAAAATAATTACAAAATAATAAATAATACTGTGATTGCGAACACGGCATTCCATATTATCTCATATTATTATATATATATTAATTGCTTCGTAGAGAGAAAATTTTATTTAATATTAATAAAGAGTGACCTAGACTTTTAAATTAGGACTTAAAGTTCCATCGGTTAAACTAATAAAACAGTTAGACGGTACTGGCTGAAAGTAGGTATTTAAGTTTAACATCCAAATACCGTTGCTACTTTAAAAAACATTAGATTCGTAGCGTGCATTCGTACGATTGATATTGATATCCAAAGATAAGAATTTATTGCTTTTTAGTAAGTTAAAGTTCGTCAGCTGTATGGCGCTAATCGAAATACAAACGTATATTTTCGCGCACATACAGGGAGTCGTGGTACACAGACACGCGTATTCCATGTGTATCCGCTCCCAAGACGAAACGACATTAGCCGCTCTTATCCATTCAAACAAAATGTCAAAGTGCCAGATGATAATGCGGAGAAGATAAATCAAGCATGCTGAAAAGATGACGGTGATAAATGTAAAGCCGTCTGCCAGGCGGCCCCGGAGATAGTTACTGAGATACACGACGAGTCGTGACTGATGGCGATGTCGTGAGATGTGGTATCATAATAATTCATAAAGGCCGAGGCCAGAGGCTTAATCGCTGATTAATGAAAGGACAGACTTGTCCCGATCTCGTTCTTCCTTTTTCTCGTTCTACTTCTCTTCCTTCTTTTTTCTCTCGCTACACCATAGTTGCTGCTGTGGTTGCTATTGCTCTTACTTGCTTTCTTCTTCTTCTTCCTCTTCCTCCTTTTCGTCCTCCACCTTCGATGCTTCTGCTTCTTCTTCTTTGTCGACAGTGCTGCCGCCTGACGTATGTACATGTACCAACCGAGCGAGACGAGTAATCCGACATGTGTTCGTTTGGGCGATAGAACCAATTAATGTTGCGGCGGCGACGCAACCGTCGAGTCCATATTTCACCGAGCCAACCTCCTTCCACAGAATTCCTCGACACAACTTCGAATCTAGAAGAGGTTACCCAAAGTCATCCGTAAAGCCTCCGCTACCAACCGCGTATACATATTAACCGCTCCAGTAACTATTTGATGATCACGTAAACGTGTTTGTTTCGCCACATTTTTTATTTTTTGTGTTATAGTTTGTGATCGATCGTTTTTGTTTTAACAATCTAAGGTAAAAACTTATGCGTGTATTTACGAGCTCTATCTTCAAATATTACAAGTTTAATTTACTATCGTAATTTCATCAGTTACGTTGCTTGTATATGTTTGTTATGCTTGGACGTGAAATATACGTGCAATTTATACGCAGTACTGGGTAAATATATTTAAATAAATTATTTCTCTCGATACACTTATTTAAATAATTAAATATTAAAGCATTTACTGATTCTTAAAAAAGCGAATAGTCCAAGGAAACATGTTTTAACAGCTTCCAAGAAATTTCTCAAAATTATCATTCTGTTTCATATTAAGATATTCATAAAATTGTCTTTGAACGCGCTTAAAATAAAATACCGATCGAAAAAATCGCCTTGAACCTCCAAAGAAAAACATCAACTATGTGTCTGTTTTTTATTGATATGTATGTATGTACGTAGTTTGTAATAATGAAAGAGTATTATGTACTAATTGTAAGTATAAGGTTGCCAAGAATAGAATTGAAAACGTAAAACAAAATTATGCCTATATATATCGTAGATATATGCATGAAAACTACAAATAATGTTTGATTTCTGGCTGTTCGTAATTGTTGTTGTTTAAAAGAATTACAGTAAAGAAAGATAACAGCTTTACCGACTATACAATGGCCACGTATTTACCGCCATCTGAAGCGATTCTCAACTAACTTGCAACTTGGAATTTGATTCTATTTAATTTAACCTAGATTTAACCTTATGTATTTACGATTCCGTTCATTTCGCCTACTTGTGATTTTTTGATTTCATGCGTATTAAACGCTATTGAATTATACTCAATAATATTTTGACAAATTTCACAATTGATTTGTAGCTGCACACGAGTCACAGGACAATTCAAATCGTGCTGTTAATCAAGACCGTTAGGTTACAAGTAATGTAAGAACAAATAAACAAAGAATTCGAATTTTTCGATTCTCCCCCGACCAGTATAAATAAACGGACGCAATCGCGAGCGATTTAGTATCGAAGAATATCGAAGAGCATCAAAGAGTATCAACGAGTATCAACGAGTATCGAAGTGTATCTACAGAGTATCTCCGAGTATTTATCGAGTTACGCGACGAACATTAACGAGTATTTATTCCGCGTTTTATATTTAACACTAACGACTCACGTGTACGGCTGTAAATAATTTATTTATTTATTCAAAATATATTTGACGGACTGCGACAGCAATATTTCGCTCTCGTTATTTCGCACTATCTATCCTCGACCAATCCTCCACAGATTATTCACTATTGAAATACTAGATGGAAGTAATCACGAATAATCAGTTGTTGTATACCTAACTTTTAAAAGCTGAAATGATTAACATATTTTATTTCAAATACGATATTGCATTCTATTCTGAACTAATTTGAAATTTCAGCTGCAATGCTGAGAAGACATCGCGTCTTGGAAAAAAGTCCTTTTTGGGTACGGCTTCTATTCAAAAGCTTGGAACAGTGTTTTAAGCCATTTTAATGGTTTAAGTTATAGAGAGAACTTTTTACTTCGGGTGAATTATGTCACAATTTTTTAAGAAATGCAAATACATATGTACAACTATGAAATTTTGTACGCGCAATATTGCAACAAGGGTATTAACGGAAGAAAAATGTAGGTAAGGTGAAAGTAGTAGTATCTAGGTTTCCAATATTAATCATGGTAATTATGATTTGTAAGTCCCTCGATATTTGATATTAATGTTCATTTATGCATTGAAATCATATTTACTATCTGTCATGTTTTAACGGTGGCTTTAAGTTTGCTTCAAATATCATATTAACTTATTATATTATATTAACAATTTAGTATCATGTATCGGCGTTATAAGCCTTCCAGTAAAATATTTAATATCTAATATTTGAAGATATCATTATCGATCGATGCGTTCTTTATTTGTCTCAGAACGAACAAAATTCTTATCGATTAAATTTTATATTGAAAGTAATAAAAATGTATAAATATTTGATAGAATAATAATAATGAGAAACGCGTATTTAACGTATTAATACAGCGGTACGTCGTTACTTCGATTCTTGGAGCGGTATAAACAAGTTAGTAAAAGCAGTATTTGTACGATGCTGTAACTGAGAAGGGAAACTATCCTCTCCATAAACTTTACAACTTGTATGTCATAACTTTTTCTTTAAAATAAACGAAACAAATATGTCGGGTGCCATTTTATGTAATAACGAGATTTCTTAATTAACTGAATAGTGCGTTGATTGGAATTAATTGATCGACGCTCCCATAGAAGTAACAGTACTTGAATACAGTTTCAAAGGAACGCCGCTACTCGTTGTAGATATAAGTAATTATACATACCAACCTCATTACGCTATACACTGTTTCTTACTTATTAATGCCTAAAAGATCGCTTAGCATTCCTGGAATAGAAATTCAAGAATTTCACTCGTATATTATTCATATCATGTCAGTGTAAATTGATTTAATTAAATATCTTTATTCGTTACGCCTAGTTGATGATTTAGTGCTAGAATACAATTTTTGTTTTTCTTATTACATATTAACCTTCCAACGAGGAAACGCTATGTAAGAACACGAAAACAAGATTAATATACCGTTTACTTTTACCGGATGTTTCATTTCCGACTTTGTTAAACTACGTTACGCGTTCTAAGTAACTATAACAAAATACCGACACGAAAGCGAACAGTAAAGCAAAGAACTAAATTTCTGCGTTCGTGTTTATTGCAAATTGAATCATAATTGAGAAAATTATACGTTAAGAAGCAAGTACATGGCACTATAATAACGAGCCTTCCTTGTTTTGCTAATTCATCCAGATTGCTTGGTGTTAAAGCCATTTCCGAGTGAAAACGAATCGAAGTAACGAACCGTCTGCTACGTCAAATTTCGTCACGGTACACGTGTACCCTTTTTCGTAGATGCAACAATGCTTATCGCGTTCAAAATCTCTGCCTCGTAACTTTGCTCTTTTGCCACGGATATAGAAACAGCGGTGGAGATTCGCCTACATTCTTCGGGTTTGTTCCGTAGGCCACGATTTATTGCTAGCTACTCGTGTATTTACGTGTTCGTGCGACCGAAACAATCTTGGTATTCCGCGTTCTGACTGATGAGAATGTAACAGGAATTTCTGTGCAACATCCATGCGTTCATCTAAGATGTTCGGTCTTAATCTGGTTCCTAACAATTTTAGAACCAGACGTTTGTTTTATGTAATAATGAGATCTCATAATTAACCGTGCATATACTCCGCTGATTGGAATTAATTGATGGATTCAGCGTGCGAAACGGTGTTATTGCACCTAACAAATGTCGAATAAAAAGGTGAGAGACCGTCGTTAAAGTAGCAAAAAAATTGTCGAAGATAAAAATCCTCCGTTTAACGGACGTCTTCAAGATATAAAATTCATCACGCGAAATTCCGATTCGACGAAGTTATACCGTAGACGATAGGGCGGAACACTTTTAAACATCTCCAATTGGATGGACCAGTTTCATCGTTATAGAAATATTATACAGTTGATTCGATGTATCATGTAACGAAAAAAGTAATTTGTATGAATATCACGGATCATAGAAATTCGTGAATCTATTGAGAACGTCCGAAACAATTTAAAGTTTGGTAGTATCAGCGCATACCTACGATATGGATAAGAGGATTATAAGACTGGAGAAGAGGAAATTAAGGATGATGGCGATGGCTAGGTGGCGAAAGAGAAAGAAAGAGAGGGTGAAGGTGCGAGTGAGCGTGGCGCGAGTAGTGGAGCGGGGCCGGAGGGGAGGGGAGGCGAATAAAACGCAGGGCTGCGTGCCTGCCGGTAATCACGCGTCGGGATAAAGTTATTCCGGGGCATAAATAACCGACATGTCTGGAATAAGGCATTAATTTATGTTATTTATCGCCCATTACGCAGCAAAGAAACATTCGCATGGGAAATAATGTATCATTCTCAACACGCGTCTGCGGCGAACTCGGGGAATTGAGAATGATTCAGAATGCCAACGAACGGACGAACAGCCGTACGTATGTACATCATGCTCTCTAAGAACCGACAGAGGTAATGTTCGACGTATACGTGGCTGCATGCATCGTGGATGCGGTTGCGTAACGTTGAGGTGCGTTTCGATCCAACAGACTCCGGAACGCTCTTAAAAATCTCTTATCTGTACACATCGGAGAGTGATGTTGTACAGGTTTAAACGTTCTTTCCACTTTTTGCCCTCTTTTTACACAACGCCCATGAACATTAATAGCGATCTTAATTATGCCGCGATAAAGGCCTATTAGGCCTTTATTAAATGAAGCCAGTCAGTTTGTAATTGCGATTTGTGAAATTCCGGTTTAATTCCCACCTGCTACCTCTTTCTTCGATCGCATAATTAAGATAACGTAGTAACAATGTGTATAATCACTATGACATTTTTCACTTGGAACAGTACTTACCTATTTCCGGCTCTTAGCCGTTAAGTTTGCGAAAAAACGTTAATGTCATACGAGATTGATTTTAATGTAACGTGTATGTTAATATATGCGCTATTACCTGTACGTTCTTTTATTAATAATCTTACGATTTTTGATTTTGTGATCCAAAGTTAACTACTTGCGGTCTTTATAATTCAAATAAGGGAGTAAATGATATTAATGAAGTAATTTGAAATGATAAAATGCATCTTGGAATTAGAAACTGAATATGTAGTAAATTTATGCAAAGATATTTATAAATTATAAACTTAATTTTCTACAGATCGGAATATGTATTATTTAGAAAGAGTATTATGTATAGCCAGGTTTAGGAAGCATCGTATCGAGAAAGTGATTTGCGTTGTGTTATGTTCAAAAAATATTCCGGAAATGAAAGTAGAGAAAACGACAGAACATAAATATTAACTGGCAAATATACAATAAAATCCAATAGCATGCAGTCGACAAAGACAAAATGTCATGACATTAAATGTCTCGCAAATTTGGAGGATTCGTGACAGGTGGAATGCGTTGCAACAAGTACCATGGTTAAATCGCACGATATACCATTTACGCTAATGGTAGATACATCGAGTAGGCGCATTGTACTTTTCGTTTGACTTACGAGCAAGATCGAACGTTCCGAGATCTATCGGGAACATGTTCAACGTAACTACGGTCTTACGTGACTGATTTATTTGCATCTTACATGCTGTGACTCTATGACATCGCATGCTAAATTGAATTTCATAATCCTTCCACGATTTACACGGAACTGTGTTGTGTTTAAAAATGCCCGGTCATAATTCATAATAAGCAAAATATTACCACAGCTCGGGAAGAAAAAGGTAGAGACGTTTTCTGACAGCGTACATTTTTTCCCTGTTCACGATCGAATTCTGGCCTGTACATACTCTTGTGTACCTTGCAATTATTCAAAAAACTTATAAGTACCGGTCACGTAAGCTATAACTTAAGTCTATAGTTCACTTTGTAGTTCGATGTCAAAAAATGGTATCAAGGACAGGGACAAAACGACTTCTAATGCACGCGATACGTCTTCTATATCGAGCACAATGGTAATATCAATGTAAATAAGAACACATTTTAAAATGCTTTTTGCAGATTATGCATCATTAAAAACTTATATTTCTATATTCGTTTGATGGAGAGATTATATTGCGGCAAATAAAAATCTTACTAGAGCACTAGAATATTTTCATAAATAGCTTTACCGCTCTTTATTATTTCTACAGATATTTATACAGTAATAAACATATCACGTACATAATATACGTATATATATATACACGTATATATATACGCACAATATATATCATATATTTCAAAAAATATATATATATGTATTGTATGTATATGTTTATTATCGTATAAATATATAAAAAACATAATAAAATGTCGCATATGTAACATTTTATTACTTAACATTTTATAACTCTACTTAGTTTTAATTTTCTCTCTGTTTAGTTTTTATTTCACCTACTATGATTCCATTGATTAAAAGTTCTAAAACAGTGACTTCGTTTGTGTGTAAAGAAAACGCAAGACTCGTTAACACACATTCGAAACACCCGAATAAGTATTAGAGAAAACAGGCACAGTAAAATTACGAAATGCAAATACATAATTTTATAGTTAGCATAAATTCTCTGATCAATCTCGATAAAATGTATTTTGACAATGTTATATTTAATCCATCCAAAATTTAATGTTAAATAATAACATAAATGGTTAATCAAATGATATCATAAAATGCATTGGTTATGCAAAACGTAAAACGGTAAGATCCAAGCGTAAGCGAACGAACCATGCGAAAGCTTCTTGTTCTTTACGTGTAATTCTTTGTGGTCACGCTCAATGTAGAGGTGTCTTTCCAACCTCAATTTATAGTTTTATACCTGCGGTAGAGAGAAGAGGAGATACCTAATAGACGAGATTTACTACGGCACGCCCGTCTCAATTGCGGAACAAATTTATCTTCTTTGTGGTCAGCAGCCTTCCCACCGCTTCCTAGCCTCAATCTTGGTTCCGCTCCTCGTGAAATATTGGCTTACCCCCGAACTCGAAAGTTACTTGACAAACGAATCGATGTACGGTTGAAGGGAGAGAAAAAGAGGAACGATTCCTGCGGGATTCGAGACCCTGTAAACTTTCCCGCTTCAGAATGTTCCGGAAAAAGCTCTCACTTTCTACTTTCTTTTCTTTGACCGAACTAAATCTTTGTATGTAAACTATGTTACTCCTTCCCTACTGTCGTTGTCCAATTATTTTGACAATCCAATGTCTTGAGAACTCATGCAATGTTACAAAACGCTCCTAGGATCGTTTCGAATGTTAACAGATAAATAAACTATAGTTGGGTGCCGTGTTTTAGAAAGCGTAACATTTACTTACGTGACTCACGCTGTACTATGATTTAGGAAAGTTTGATTTATGATATGATTGATTATAATTATACCGAAAACATTGGATCTCATTAACAGTTAAAGGAACGAGTTTTCGATAGCATGAAAAGCAAGTATAAATGTATGCTATCTCCTTTAACAAGAACAAAAACGTCAGGTATTAACGTACAGTAGCAAAGGAGCATAATTCAAAGCATGATTTCTCGTCTTATTGTGCGTAAAACTGAACGCATAAACCGGAACAGGTCAAAGTCAACTTTACGAAGGAAAGTCAAATATTTAGAAATGTTTAGACAAGCTGTCACGGCTGTAACAATAGGGTTTATGTCGAGTTGTAAATATACCGGAGCTTTCTTTCCTTTTAGTCTAGTACTCGTTAACGTAATGCAACATCTCCAATCGATCGCTACCCTACACTATTTAAAAGGTCAAAGTCAATTAACGTTGATACACGAATTGCAACATGAATCACTGCTACTTGGTTGTTTTCCATTAAATTTATCCGTGGATTATCTCTAATGCATATCAAAATTTGCGAATTTGGTTCTATCATTCGATAGGAAAATTTGAGTTTCAACAGCGATAAATCTCAATTTTATCGATCTATCGCATCGTAAGTAACTTTAACAAAACGTATTCAGGTTAGTTTTTAATTATCATCGTCGTTGTTGATAGATATCGTCGTTCCGATCCGAGATCACTGATTTCCGGGGTTGCTATCGGAAATCTATCATATACTACCGTTATACATTTATTTAAATATTGGAATAATAACGTCAGAGTAAAACTTGCAGTAATTCTACGTTAGAGTAGCAGCGATTGCAATTTAAAAAATCACGGTAATCTTGACATACGTATATTATAAAATTATTATTAATAATTCTGTTGCTTGTTGTTTAATCTTTAATAACTCAAAGCTACGTTTAATTACGCCGGCAGCTGCAAACGATGTCAAAACTGGATCGATTGCTTAAAGTGAGGTGATCTGAAATAATCTGTAAAAAGTTACGTTAAGAAGGAATATATTATGCACACATATAATAATAACATTTAAAGAGAGAAAATCACAACTACATATGTAGTCTCTTTCTGTTTGTTGTTTTAATAATAAATTTCACTAGAAAATACATGAACATTTATCTACACGTATTTATTAAGCATGTCAATATGTTGGTTAATTCAATTTATACAAATATTATTCTAACATTATTTGGCAGCAGTGGAGAATTGTTGACGATCTTAAAAGCGTGCTTCTTACTTTTAAAAGCATACAGTTATTACAAAATATTGTCTATAAAATCGAATCTAAATTTGTCGTTATTAGGTTGTAACATGGGTTCGTGTTACAAATTGGTTATTTAAACTGTAAGATCGACTGAAATGGGAAACCAAGAGATAAAGGACGAATTCAGTTTCTATTCAGTGTCTATTGTAGCTGTGCGGCCCCTCGTGCGACAAGTTAACTGCATGGTAGATTATTGTGGAAATGCATTCGCGTGCGACAAAGCGTCGCGGCGTATACGACAGCATCCATATACTGTATAGTTGACCGATAGGCGAGATCTTTGGCCAAGTAAACACGGTTAATGGAGTCGTTGTTCGGTCGCTAAGCCAACGCGTGCATGTATCTGTATACGAATGGTTGTGAGTAACTAGAGTCTAGTCGCTAGAGGTATGTGCACGTTAATACGTTTGATACCTTGACTGCGTAATCTTTCGCAGGGGCAGGAGGTAATTAGCAGTAACGGACAGTTACGTCCGATATACGAACAATGGAACATTGCCGATGCGATGGGAATAGGAAGAGGGTGATGGCTGAGCGAGTATGATAAATGAACGGCGCCTGACAAGCGGCCATCGTTGCTCAATGATGGATGGTCGACGGTCCGCTCCCTAATTATTTCATACTTTGCAATCAGAACGATAATCCATCCGCAGTACCTGCAGCCTGTCACGGATAAATCATCAGTTATCATTTCTGAGTCACAACACGTGTGTGCGAGCAGCGTCGCAAACAATCGGCGAAAGCTCGTAGTGCCGCATTAGCGTCAAGGTAAGTCGTTAATTCTACGCCATCGAGTCGCCAGGATATCGCTCAAATCCGCCAAATGAGCCACTATATATGAATTTCCAATTGATTTCAGGACACACGGAATGTCCCGATTCACATAATTGCATATACAACTTTCGATATATCGCTTATTCTAACACATTGTGATATCACATTTATCTGTACGATTTCACTTACAGGTACAGTCAAGCCTATTTAGGCTTTTCCTTTACGATTTCATTTTCTTTTCTGTAATTTCATTATCGAACAAATAACGCACAAAGATATTACACGGCGTTAGAATTTACATTTTGAAAATATTATTATGGCTCCAATAATGAAAATATTTTACTGTGCTACATGTCATATATATACATACTCATTTAGCCTATAGGTGCCTGTAATTGTCACTACGTGACTATAAAAATGTAAGTACTCACATGGAATTTAAAAAATATCGGATAGCAAACGTGTGCGTGTTTACGAAGTAATGTTAAAATTTTTTAACCGGAACTGCAGCAGAGGTCAATAGTGCGGGGACAGAAATATCGATGGCATTTCGTTCGTAAGAATGAAAACGCATAATTTATGGCAGTGTTATTTTACGAGTCTTGCCGGTCTACGATTTTCTATTTGCATTCGCCGTCGGCACACAACGCCGCTTCTTTATGACCCTTTCTTCTTAGCTTCGCTTACCTCCACTAAGAATTACGGTCATTACGAATAGATGGGTTTTATGGCATGTTTTGATTATTATTAGTTTACTCTGGACAGTTTCCCAACAATAAGACGATTGCACATTTTCGTAAACGAAGTCCTATAAATTATAATAAATCTTAACTTTGTCAAGAAACTTTTTGTCGCTAATTTTCTTAAAATATTATTATTATAATACAGAAATAACGTTTCTTATAATCTTTTGTACTTTACATTAGGACAATATATAATCTGGAAGTTCAATAAAATGTCAGATGTTCTATTTTTAGTAAGTAGCCATATAAATAATTCCTGTTATTTATGGTCCTTTCTCTGACAGATAATTTGCAGCAGAACGTATATTATGATTTCTCGGTATATATGACAAAAAATTCAGTTGCGAACACAATGTGATAGAAAAATCAGATGTACTAAAATTAATTTGAAGCTTGTCGATTGTGTGCACCATAATTTAGTTTTTTATCATAAAAACGTCTTGACGTAAACAGCTTACGATTCTTTTATATGAACTAACGAGATGTATTCGCCAATACACTAAGGAATACGCAATTCCATGCAATATTTATCGAAGAAAGATTGCTTTGACAATTTTTAATATTGTACTTTATTACCGACTAAGCAAAAGATCTAGAACAAATCGATATTATAGCGTAGATCAAAATTAGAATTGTAGTACTTAAAAAGCCTTAAATATCTTAGTAGATATCGTTAAAGAAAATAGAAGCAATGGTACGGTATAATATATCTCTGTTGAGTGGACATCAATTCCACCCGCGAAAACTTAAAATTTAAATAAAATAAATTTTTGACGTGAAATTTATTTTAAATGAAATATGTAACTCGTTCTTTTTTTTTGAGAATGATGACATATTATTTTGACCAAATTTATCCAACCAAGTGGTATTTGGAACGATTAAGACATGCTACAAAAATAACTGGAATTAATCGTTTTGACCAAGATTTGACCTATACCCTTTTGCTCGCCCATCAGGAATATAGCAACTAACATTATTGGTATTTTAATACCAGTGTTATGTTATTTTGATATAGCTATGTGGCCTTCACACTGATCGGATTGAAGACAATAGGATGCAGTTTACATTAGTTCCATGAAGAACCCTTCTCTCGTAAAGCGATGCCGCTGCCAGGAGCGATTCAACGTCGAGCTAATAATTTGTAGAACACCCCTCAAATGTGCCGCCAAGCAAACAATTGAGCCTACCGTGTCTAATTGCTGCTGATGATTTCCAAACTGCCCGTCATCTTGCAGCTAATAAATGGATACAGCCGATCCCTTAACTACTATAAGATCCAGCTACTATTATTTTCGACGAAGACCGAAGCGAAGGTTGTAAAGGATCGTCTAATTTACTTTCTGGCGGCACGGCGGCGCGGCGCGACGCGGCGCCAGAGAAACACGTTAGTCGATATTTTCGTCAAATTCGCCGCTTATAAGTAGATTACCAATGGACGATTTCCTTTCTTTTCTTTTTTTATCAACTGTAAATTCTTAGACTCACCGTTGCTTAGATAGAAATCATTAAAGTTATACCTATAAAGTAGCAAACGTGTTTTCTGACTCTGTCATTAGCCACCAAAAGTAATTGACTTTCAGACGGGATATAAATTTTAATAACAATTTTTGGCAGGAATAAATCTGCCTTATAAACAATTTTCTCGTTATATAAAACATAAAATAATACGTAAGCACATTTTCACTACGGTTAATAATATACAATCCGCTACAAATCGAAGTGTAACTTGCTACATATCTGTATAACAATACAAATTAATGTAATGCTTTTCATCGATATCATACTATACGTATATAAATACATGCTTATGAAATTAAAGGAAAAGCAATACATAAATAGTATCTATATGATACACTGGACTAGCTATGTATTGGGAAAGATTTTGAAAAAAGAAAGGATGTAACGACAAGAGGAAGAAAACAATAGAAAGACAACGTATTTTATGCTAGGGTGGCCCTGATCGACATTAATACGGCGGCAGTTGAAGAAAAGGGTGCGTTAGTTGCGGTTTACGAGCCGAGCGAGCTTTCCGACAAGGCGCCACGGCTTTACGTCGTCGTGTGTCACGCATCGTTAGTGCCGCAACGCCGTTATGAGACGTTTACGATAAGATATGTCACACCTTTCGCCCTTGACATCCTGCAGATTTACCACCGGTGTCGAGAATATGGCCGAAATGGGGTAGAGGAGACCACCTAGCCAGTAATGGCGATATTCGATAGTCGCCCCCGACTGTTACATGTTTTCAAACTGCGTGGCTCAAAAATATAACACACCCTAATTATCTTATCTTATCCCATTCTATACTCATTTAGAACTAACATGAATAACATTTACTTGTAATAACGTATTTATCGTTGTATGAATTTTTTCATTAAGCGATAGATATATCTATTTACGTGTGAAACAAATTCCTTTATATTCTTTATTAGAATCATAGTAATAAATGTTGAATTATGGATATAATTTCACCATTCTAAAATAAATATTTGCACCGTATAACAAATTTCGCATACAAGCGTATTAATAATTTATAATTTCAATGACGAGGTAGCTAGGTATATAAAATGCATTATATAAATAACAGAATTGAAATGTATATGTAAATTAGTTTTAAAAAATTTTAACACAATATTAAATTTTGCTTATAAAAACGAAAGAAAATTACTGCCACTTACACTTAAGACAGTGGTATCGCGGTACGTTACTTAAGTTATGCACATTATATTAAGTTAAGTACATTGAGAATTTATTTGTTTAACTAACCGTACTTACCGATAGCTATGTATTTTGTTGGTAAATGGAGTTCGATAGCATTACGCTTTTTATCAAGGATATAAAAGCATAATTTAAAGTATACAAAATGCTCACCTGATGAAGCGTTTAACATTTTTATTAGGAAAGTAGAAATCGATAGAGATTAAACGAGGTAGTAAAGCTACGTATCGCGAAAATGTGATAAGCACGTCTGGCCAGTTGTTTACGAGAATGCGGGAACCGTGTAACGGTGCAACCCCGTAAGGCAACGGCGGGTAGTTCGGGCAGAAACACCCCTGAAACACCCCCCCTGATGGCTATAAAACTCCCGGAAACCATGCGCAGTTCGTCCGCCTATTCGCTGGTTCGCCGGTTCGCCAGTTCGCCCGTTTGCCTGTCCGCCCGCTGTCACATACGCTCTTTCCCGCTTACCGAGAGTTACGAGGCTGTAATTTCAGCGAGGGCGTCTCTTTTGCCCTTCCTGCTTTATCTTCGCGTCTCCGAGCAGCCCGTCCAAACCCCACCAACCACTCTAGCTCGCCTATATACAGGTTCGCTTGTCTCCTGTCCCACAGTAGAAACGCTGTCGGCGACAAAGTTGAAGTTACGATGCTGGTAAACTCACAAAAGCTTTTTACAAAACTGTTAGTCGGTTCCGGGGACCCGCTACGCTGACAATAATTTGCAGTCTCGAACGTCGGTAGTCGAACGCATCCTATCTTCTAGTACTCTCATAAGAACACTACTTCGTGATCTCTTCGTCGTTTTCGAGAGACGCTTCGAGACAGCAGCACTTCTACTTTTGCTTTGAATATGTTACCACAGATAACATTGTATATCTTACTTTGTATTTCGCATTTTCGATTCCATAGAATCTTACGACAAAATGGAAATCAATAAATGCGATTTATCGTAACTGCACATAGTATAAGGGTTTATTAGAATTAGCTTGATATCTTTCTCAAATTTCCTCGTCGCGTTGCCATAGCTCCGTTAAAGTCATCAATGTCACGTTATTTTTAATTATGTATCAATTTATACCGAAAATTTAAAATAAAAGCTGTTCAAAAAGGTCTCTTTTTTCTCTCATTTTTTTTTACGTTTCCTATATATGTAAGGAATGTCTTACTACTTTGCATTGATTAAAGAAATGAAATAGGAAGAAACGTCTCGTAAACGTAGTGTCAAAAAGTAAATATGAAAATTATATTAACCTTTATGATGTAAAAGAATCATAAAATCAATCAAGTTCATACGTTTAATCGAGTAAATAATTTAGTGAATAAAACCTGGAAATACCAAGTATTTGATACTTCGGGAGGCATAAAATAAGCAGGTAGATATATACGTATACTGTCGGTCATAAATATAAAGATACCTGCTGATATCTAATATAAATGGAATGCTTTTCACTAGTACACCACTATCACCTACTATATTTTAGATATTTCATTAGCAATCTGTTATTTTATACACATCACATGTGCTGTATAACGCAAAATATTACTAAATTTTGTTAAGAATTCGAAAAAATTAAAGATTCCATTATGATATGAATCATCATAGTATTTAAATATTATAATAATATTCAATAAAATAATCTTTACGTTCCAAAGTTACAATAACTATTTAAAATAATTACCATTTTTCTGTACACAACTAAATTTATCGAATGGACATAACAAGATTTGTTACAATCAACATGTAATTTGTTACAATAATGCTTTCAATATCGACTGAAAAGCATTTAGATACGTCGACTTCGTTGTGCTCCTAAATCTCAAAAGTACTTATTATATAACTGTGAAAAAGAAACTCTGAGCATGATCAAACAGTACCTATCGCGAAAAAATAGATGTAAACGAAAGAACAAGGCCATACCATTTTTGTAGTTATAAAAATGAAATTGTTATAATCTTCTTTTTGTCTCCATAAAAATGGTTATAATGGTTTGCTAACATCGTCTTCATTAAAAAAGGTTCAAATATGTACTCAATCAGACTATATTAAATTGAATAAAAGTGTAACTTTCAAATATGAAAATAAATATCTTAATTTCTTTTATTTAATTTCATACATTAATGATTCAGACATATACCTATGATAAAAATAATTAAAAAGCCAATTTGCATCTTCTTTTGTACATTAATAACTTTTTGTTTTTAAATAGTGGAATTTAAATGATACATTACAATATTTTTACTCGAAATTTATGTAAAATATGCTCTGTACATATTTTTGTTGCTTTTGCTGATAATGTGAAATTGCGGTACGCAATTATATTTTTACTAGTATATGTATTATGCATTATCCGCGATAGTTTTTCCGAAATATAAATAATTATATTTTTACATGTATGGATATGATAAATGTAAATAAAGCGATTTATATACGCAACAAAATATAGAGTTGTTATCAGTTATAAACAAAGTAAAAAAACGTTCAGCTATAAACAAAGTAAAAAAAAATGTTCAGCTATAAACAAATATTATTTCCCATAGTAGGTTATAGAATTTTTTAAAGAAAAATTAAGAAAAAGAAATGTCTGGTTGCGTATGATTGATAAATGTTTAGGACGAAATAAATAATAAAAGAACACTATTGTCGTAAAATAATAAAATGTCGAGGAATGAATAGATATTATACAATACCTACTGCAGAGAAATTTTGCGAGGGCTAGTTTTCTGGTCACAAAAATACCAGAAACGAAGGCTGTCTAAACAACCCATTCTTGTGCAACAAAAGACGAGGAACGTGGCGATATGTATACGTAATGACTGTGTCCAAAATCGAACAGCTGTTTGTCAGTGTGTAAAGGCCACAAAGAAGGCCAAAAGGTATGTACATGTATGCACCGAGTGTCACACGGTTGACTGCCACGCCATTCGATGGCACAAGCCCTGACGAATAGAGTTAATGTTCAAAATGTCGGTATGAAATATTCGAGTGCCGATCACGAAGGACAGGCGTAAAGGCAACACAGGGGCTTAACAATGTTTTTGTGTGAAACATAAAGGGACGTTGTAACTCAACGAAATCTATTATAGGTAGTATCGAAGTCTATACTCTGCAAATAAAGAAAATATTTAAATGGTTAACACACACCTTCGTGCTTCCTTTTTACAAACAATGTAATCATTGTCTCTATATATTTTGTGTCTTCTCCTTCTTTATAAATGAATAGTTTTCCCAAGCTTCTGAGTAAATAATGAGTAAATAAGTAAAGTAATAAGTAAAATGAATGAGTAAATAAGTAAAATGATAAGTAAAATAAATGAGTAAATAAGTAAAATAATAAGTAAAATAAATGAGTAAATAAGTAAAATAATAAGTAAAATAGATGTGTAAATAAGAAAAAATGGAAACTTCTAATTAATTTAACTTCTAATTAAATCTCAGAATATTTCTTTGTTTAAAGTAAGTTTGTCTGAATAAAAATAAAAGATTATTGCAAGGGCTGAGAGAGAGAGAGAGAGAGAGAGAGAGAGAGAGAAAGAGATAAAAAACACTAAAAGAGTATATGCAAAATTTAATATAATTTTTTTTACACGTAAAATATATCAAATTTAGTTTAATAACTATTATTGTTGCCAAACAGTCTCTCTAGGCGAGGTACAAAGCAATCATGTTTCGATCCAAAAGCGTTAAGTGGTTAAAGTTGTTTCCTTAGACAAATGGTACGGTAGCTCGAACGTTTCGACTGACAGAGCTGATGCCAGTTTAGCAACGAATAATTAAGATTGTAAACATAGCGAAGCCGTGCATAAATACGAACTATACGGATAATGTTTGTATAGTCAGTTACCAGCGAATGCTACTGTATACATAGGACTGTCGTCGGTGTCGACATGTGTATGGCGTAAATAAAGTAGCCACAGGCGCTAACTTCGCTAAGTGTCCTCCCAATCTATATGCGTTCTCCATTAGAGTTTTGTAGGAGAGAAAGAGAAAGAGAGCGAGAGGAAGACAGACAGACTGACAGAGAGCTGACAATCAGCAAGTGACCACCCTACGAAAGTCAAACTTCTATACTCGCTGTCCTAAACAAGCAACGCCAATCCCAATATACCGCTTTGGATATTCGAAACTGCTATCATACGAGTATACTCTTGCTATTGCTGGCTTTCATTTTAGGATATATGTTAACGAATCACAATTATCAAACTATATTATTTCTTTTATCGCCAATACCTTTAAAAGCACAATTGCCTACATATTTTACGTTTCAGAAAGCACACGACTCGTTGTTAACATCTAAAAAAAACCGAACCATTAGCACAGTCGGAGCTTCTCCCACACGAGAGAAAGCACTTTACACAAATTTGTAACCGCTACGTGTAATATCATGATGCTATTGAATGTTTTAAATTGAATATGTTACCATTCGGCTTAAATCGTACTTTAAAACATTTTTTTAAAAAGTTCTGTTACCATACATACCATAGAATATTAGGTTATATAGAGAGATTATATATTATACATATATAGAGTAATTAAGTGCAGGTAAGTATTTCACGAATTATTTGCGACATATGCAATGCGACAATATTGTTTTGGTATAGCGATAATACTCGAACATACGTATCTGTATGTTTTACATCATACGTATTTCTTCAAGTTTTATGGAAATTTTGACGAAGGAACTATTTTATTTTCTTATAAGAATGTCGTAAACATTAGTATCACTACATTTGAGAAAACGTTTACACCATTCTTATAAAATAAGCTTCAATAATATGCAAGTATAGTTTTAATCCGTTACGTTGATTTTTAAGTTAATTTAATGACTCGAATTAGTGAAACAATATAATTTTCGTTAAAATGGTCTACCTTATCTATAATAAGGGAGATAGATAAATCACTCATTTATTTATTTCCACAGATATTTATAGTTACACATTACAATTACCAATTCTAAGAAAGGTAGATAACTAGATATATAAATAAGCAAGTACAATATCTGATACTTTAAAAATACTTAAGTTTGAAATCTTTCGAAAAATGAGATGTTTATTTCGATGATTAGTTTTGATAAAATGATTATCTTAACGCTATCAAAATGGATCGTTATCGGACAGACAAGCCGTGGAAAAACTGTAATGGCTGACAAGATATTGGCTTTTGGTGAAGAGGTTTATCAAAGTTGCTTTTTATAAAGTCAAAGTTTGACGCAACTTATGGGATAAGAAATATCGTGTACATGATATCGTCGATCTTGATCAATCAACATAGCCGGTAGTGGATACCCGCACAATATGTATAGTAAAAGGGATCGAGATGGATATTGGATTGCACGATGAAAGCAGCTCGTTAAATTAGTTTCTAATCTGTCCGATCTCTGAAAGCACCGAGTTTCAGGCTTCGTTCTCGTGCGTCTAATCATTAATCTCTGTCAGCAGATGTGCCGCCGTCATTGATTTAAATCACCGTACTGGTACGTTGGTTAACCCTTCCTAATCTAGTCTACCCGTCTGGACTGGCTTAATGTTTGATCCGATTGCCAGGACGACATAACAAGACAACATATACCTACTTGCGCACACAGAAGTAGAAACAACGTGTTCCGCGTTCCAACTCACGACTATGTATGTATGTAGGTCGAAAAGAAAGGGCGAAGAAATCGACCCGACACTGTCGACTCTTTTTAGCGATTTTTTATTCCACGAAAGTAAATAGTGGTCAGTTTTCTCGCAATTACCGTAAACCGTGGCTGTGTCATACCAATGATCTTAAACATTGCATCGCCATTGAACAAACTCTGTATTTTTAATATTATTTATTATCGAACAACTCTTTATTTTTAAACGAAATTTCGATATTAACGTAGTTAGCGTGTGTTGAAAGCTACAAGCCATTTAAGTATTATTACATTATGTTATCGATTGTATTACGCATTACGACTTGTTTTATATTACAAACGTATAAATTAATCTAGTCATGAATGAACAAACGAAATTACCGTATAATACCCGATATTTCACGATAAAAGAGGATACGAGGCGATGAAATTATGGTAATAGAAAATTCTTTATCGTCCCTGAAAATTTCAACTCTTTTTGTATATCATATCACCTTCTGGTGTGATATAATTTATGATGCAGTTCGTAAAATTGATGGCGAGTTGTCAGTTGTTATATATTACTTGCCTGCATGAAAACGTTGATCATGAACTTGTGGCGAATAAAAAATGTCGTACGGAATTGTGCCTGTCAGAGAGGGTAACAGAAGGGGGAAAAGACTGAAAGGAGATCGTGTATAATATATAAGTGTGAATGAAAAATCATGTGATTCAAAACTGAATTTGACTGCTTACGTTGCCCTACAAGTGATATCGAATGTCTTAGGCGTTAACATATAAACGAACGTTAAACTCAATGGATATATATTGCAAATATAGATTGCAAATATAGAGATTATACCTACTTATAGCTTCACTCTGTATTGTTTTATATAAACTTAAAATATTGAGAAAATATTGATTCTTAATTTGATCGTTTGTATTACGAAAATCACTTCTCTTATTACACATTTCTGTCTTTTGTCACGCCCGTGCCGCGTTGTACCGTTAAATACCAAGTAACGGTCCTATGAAGAACATGGACAAAACAAGGATCCGTGTTGTCTCGACGAGTCTGTGGAAACACCTAGTAGAAAATTACAAAAACTAATTAATCGATATTTCTTCAGCCGTTTCGAACCCTTAGCCGTTATGGAAATGAGAACTTGTTGAAGAAAATACAGTTCGCATTAGACGTACGTAGGTATCGGCTCAGTTGATGTAACCATAAATGTACTTATGAAATCTTTGTTCCTGGAAAACTAGAATCCAAAAGTCGAGAATAAAACGTGGTAAGGAAAACGTGGATAAAGAGCAGTTGCTTCTAATGGTTCGTACCGGCAGGCAAAGCCATCTCTCAGCGCAGAGACTCCGGAGAAAACGGGGTGGGAACAGGATGACAGAAGAGCGACGATCTTTCGACGAAAATTTCGGTACACGCTCTTTGCGGGGTCGGCAGCCGTCCGTGGCTCGTGAGCGAACTCGGGACAGTAAATCAACCCCGAGAGTGAACTCTCGGCGGTGGCAAACAATGCGCGGCGTGACGAAGGCATTGTCGAGTTTACGCCCCACAGGGTGCTCTGTGGCTAACATCCAGAGCTCAGTTCACTCACCATTATGGAAAGGGAAGGGAAGCTAGAAGGTGGGGGTACCCCATCAATTACATGGGAAATTGCGCTCGCATTATTTATGTGCGTATACACCGACACGGGCTGCACTAGGCCACGCCACGCTATACCACGCCACAGTTCTCTACAGCGGTTATCGATGGCCCGACAAAGAGGACATAAATAACGCCTTTTGCACCAATACGCGCGCAATTGTAAGTATAGGTCAGTAGACGTGTGTGTATGCATGATATATTCGCACGCATATAGTCTCACTCATAATTAGTAGAGCGTCTTAACACTGGATGCAGCCTTTGCGAAATCTTGGCGTGTGCGTCGCTTGAATAGTTGTTACGCAATTTCACGTTTTCGATATCCTATTTTAAATTCTAATTCAATAGCTGCTTGGTTTTCGGATAATTCTCATTATAATGCTTTTGACATGCTCAAATTATTTCAAGCCATTACAATATATCCTGCGATAAATGAATATCGTTATAGTATTAAACGGGCGTTCAAATTACCCCGTATAATTAAACGTTTACGTAGTTCGACTATAAACATTTATATTTATCCTCGTAATTTCAAAATTGTTTGAAACTTTTGTATGGTGCGTCTACGTTGATGCTGCAGCACCGAAAATTGTTCTATACAAGTGCATCGATATTTCGATCGCATCTTGAATTTATGTTATTGTGGATTTAGTTGAGTTTTGTGTTACTTCTATTTAATAAATTTTCGTGACGATTAAATGTTATATTTCACGTAATTTATTTGTTTACAGCAACTCAAATTCTCAAATTCTCCTTCTTCGTTTTCTTCGAAGGGTCATTAACGATTATATTGAATCTGGATGAATTATATTTTGGAGCATATATATTACAAATATTTGTTTCATTAAGACAGTTTGTTGTACTTCTTATTGTACTATATTGTACTATACGATCACGTGATGTTAGAACTGTATTCGGTTTCATGTTGTATTTTTGTCTTAGCGTTTCTGTTCTTCTGCATTCGTATTATTCGCTAACACAAATGTGTATCATTAAAAATTTAGCAAACTCTACCGAAACATTAACAAAATTTCAACAAAGTTCAGAAAAATTCTCTTCGACTCTACCCCGGCTCATTAAATACATATGTTTTATTGCAAAGTATTATATAATTGTGTAACGTATACTATAAATGATTTCTGATTAAAAAGACATTACATTCCTCGCTATCAGAAAATTCTAATTTGCAAAAATGAAAATTCCAATGTACATATATATAAGTGAGATATTATACAAACAACCTGGCAAACTTGAGTTTCGTATAAGGAGAATGACACGGTGGCTATACGTCAAGAGATAAATGGATGAAGAAAGAAAGAAAGACAAATAGAGTAAGAAAGAAAGATGGATATACGGAGTTGCCGAACGAGGTGACAACTGTCGATTTTCTACAGCCCTTGCGCAAAATGCGCAAGCGGAGTTGCAACGGACTAGCCATAAATAACGTGCTCGCTTCTGGACCATAGAAAAGGAAAAAAGATTCGAAATAGAGGAGAAGAAAGACAACGAGCAAGCAAGTAACGAATGTTGGTGTAGCACTATGTATTCTGCGAGATGGGTTCGTGCTCGTCGACGACGTGGCGGGATTAGTTCATTAGCTGTACGTTATACTAATCGTGTTTACGTTTTGCCTGATCGATGTGCGGTTAGCAGAGTGTGATTATCTACTCTCGACTAGTTTCCTGTAGAGATACGTGAGAAATCACGGCAACGCGATGCGACGATGAAACTTCAGTGGCACGTTTCGAAAACTCTCCAACCGATAAAGTCTAACGGCTATTCTTGGAGATCGCTAGGACTAGATTTCGTTATATGACAGGTGATAAATCCTCGTACAAATACATTAAAATAAAACACGCTATTTTTTAAATTCTTTATTTGTTATAACATTACTTCAAAAAACTTGCCCTTCATCTTCACAGAATGTAGAATGTGAAAGTTGGAATTAATATTTTCACTTAACTGTAATTTTCCGACTTTAAAATTTAGATATAAACTAGATATAAACTTTAAATATAAAATAGGCAAATTAATACATTTTGGTTGTTGATTATACATAGAATGTCCTACTACATAAAATATTCCTTGTTACATGAATATCATTAAATTTGGTTTTAAAAGAAATTATTTTCTTTTATAAGAGCATTGTAAGTATTTATGTTATAAGTATCAACGAGTACCAGGCAACATATTTCGTTACTTACATCGTATATTATGAACCCAGAAAAAGTGGAACTTGTTAAGAAAAATATGTATTTAAATTATTCTTGTCATGACTTATATAGCATGCTGCGTAGCTAGGTATGTGGATATTTACTAGCGAAGACCGATAACGATAATGTTCATGCGAACCATTTGCTATGTACACATTCGCTATACTTTAAATATGATCGTTTAGTAATTTCAGCGTTTTTATCGATAAACGAAACAATCTTTTCGTTTTAAAATATCATTACTCTTTCTATTAGAAATATAATTATTTAATATAACGT
This sequence comes from Bombus impatiens, assembly GCF_000188095.3. Lineage (NCBI taxonomy): Eukaryota > Metazoa > Arthropoda > Insecta > Hymenoptera > Apidae > Bombus > Bombus impatiens. The sequence goes on along the minus strand of NT_176539.1, from coordinate 151,143 downwards.
TATTTGTATTCTTTGAAGTGTAGAACAATGTTAGTTATTCACATATATATATGTATATGTATTATATGTCTAAATTTAAAATACTAGGATGGGTCAGAAACACTCATATGCTGCATATTGACTTTATAAATACTGGCTATTGTGTTCTATGATCCTAAATACCGTTTCTATTAACGACTTCTCTAGCTTGAATAATATTATTTAAATAAAACGATCAATCAAGATTATGTAAATTGAGCAAGATCGTAGGTATGAGTTATCTCGGTAAATCTGTAATTTCATGTTTCTGATATACAATAACTACTCGTATCTTACGAAGGTTATCAAAATAAATGGAAAAATTGGAAGAAGTAATTTTCTACAAAAAAAACATAAATAACAAAAGCGCAGTAACCGCGTTTATAGTGAATAAAAAGATGAGGAATATACGAGGATATAAATAAATTTTATTGACTAGATATGAGTAAACAATCTATTGGAAGCTATTACACATCTGAAGATATGTGTCCGGAATTAGATAAATTTAAGATATTTATTATATACTTGTCAAATCCTCAAAGTTGGTTTCCAAGCCTCAGGTGAAAAAAAACATTATAGCAAATCTTTGTCTTATCTTTTCACGTAAAATTATCTCCCGCCCGATTGTATTACGACTACTGCTTCACCCTGTATATTGTGAAACATTTATTAATATAATATATATATTACATGTATAATATTTAATAAACGTTATATGACTGTCACTTAAGTGTTATATGATTTTTTCTAAAATGTGTTGTTTGGTATGTATATATATGTGTGTTAACAATTTCAAGTTCATACGTTATGTATTATAATGTAAGACAGTTGATTTATAGATGGTATTAATATAAATTATTTATTACTTTATTGTATCTACTGCAATGTAACATTTAGTATATGTGCATCCTGTTGATGTAATATTATGATGCATACTTGTATAAATCACTCAACAGGTAGCATAGTTAAGCGATGATCAGGTATACGCCATTTATATCTGTAATATTTTTAGCAATCCAATAAAAAGTGTCTTTACTGTAAATTAATTATTGTAATAAGCTTTACATAATTACGTAAAACAAATACGAAAATAATTAATACATATTAATAATTACAATTAATTTACAATTACAATACATATTAATATTACAATTAATAATTAATATATGCATTAATACATAATATTAATTAATACATATGAATGTAAGGAGTAAATACACTTGTTATAGATCCCATTTCTTATGGGCAAATTTACGGTACGTATTCGTATTATGTATTACTAAACTTATCTTCATTTCTTATTACATATTACTAAATTTAACTTGTCAACGAAATAATTACTCGCGAGAATGTTTACAATTAATTGTTTACAAAACATTCATTAATATTATTGATGAATTTTGAAATCAGATAATGCATATATGCAGAACTATGGAATTATAAAGTTTGCTTGTTATATAATTGTATAATATTATAGTATAATTATGTTCTATGAACCAGAAATGAAATTTATCGCAATAATAACGAGTTTACTGTTTGCATTCACTTACGTACATAAGTACGTATCATAAGTACATACATATTAACGAATCACAGGTTTATCTTATTTTTCTAAGCAAATTATTACAAAAACAATTTACTCTGATATTGCGGAGTTTATCTCGATATTACCTACAACGTAGGTACAACCGTATACAAAATTAGATTAAGAAGATTCTATTATACTTCACTTTAATGAAATGGAAATGACCTTGATTTTTATTGAAAACAAGTTGTTTAGCAATTTTTTACATTGTAGTTTCTTATTTGATATGTACTGACTAAATTTTGTTCAATACATTTCTTACTTTTTTCATCAAGTTCAATCCTTTAGGTCTCATTAGCTACGTGATTGATATAAATTCCGTTCGCTTGTAACAATAGTAATGACAATTGACAATTAAACGATAACATTGAGTAGCTATACTTTAGAAAATATAAATAACGAAGTAGGAAAAATAAACGTTTATTTATTGCTATATATATTGGTTACATTATAGATATGTATATCGTGTGGCTTTAAATGTTTAACTTTTGTTTCGAATTGTATTTAAAACTTCCATTGTAGCATTATTATCAAACATTTTGAATTTTCAAGCTGCACGTTTCAATATCGGTTTTTCTATTTTGAATAAGAAAAATATCACATGTTATTGTAAAACGGAGATTATAAGTGGTTTTGAAATCATTAAAAACCCTCCATCAACGAAAATACCTACGATGCACAGTCTTATTATAGTCTTGTGGCGGATCGGTATCAATAGGACGCCGACAGGTCGAGCCGCGGGTACCAATCGTCAACACTAGAGCGCTACGACGACAACGAATCTGTCTGTCTAACTCGCTAGCAGTTGAATATACGAGCGATTGATATAAAGACCGTACCTAGCAAGACTCCCTCTGCGTCTAAGGTAGGGACTACCGGACATAGCTTTACTGACGAGTCCACCAGTAGTCCCAGGACGAAACACATTCTCTTTCTCTTTCCATCCGCCACAGTTTTGAAAATATTAGACTTTAATAAATGTAGTTAATTTCAACATTAATTACGACAGTTATAGATTTTGACTAAAACTATCTTCAAAAATGAAATTTTATCTACGAAACCATAATATATAATTTCCTTGTTTTCTTTTTAATCGTGAAGGAAGGTTTCTAGACGAGTTTTTTCTGTATTTCAGAAGTTCTTTTAGAATACAAAAATAGCATATTTATTCTGCAAATTTGATTCTCATGTCAAGTTATTAATAACTTTAAGAAAATAAAACAACTTTTTCTTTTCATCAATCCTCTATTTAAAGATTTCCTTAAAATATTTACTATGTTTAGTATAAATTCCATTAATCGTGTAACAAATAACATAGGATAATTGGTATAGTAGTTATAGTAATTGTAATAAATATCGCATGTTGGATATTCCTTTTATTATTAGATATTATTATTAGATAGGGAGTTTATTACATATTTCTCTTAATAGATGATCCATCAATCGATTATTTTTATCAAGTTTGTAAAGAAGAAAGAATAATTACGATCATGTACATCTCTTTAACAAACTGAAAAATTGGAAAATTCTTCACGTATAAAATGTATAATTCTGTGCATATATATGGGAGTATGTATAATATATAGGAGTATAAAAATGAACGAAATTATAAAATCTGATCCCAATAATATTCAATAGAATAGTTTATAAGTTATTATGTATCTTTATGACAAGACTAAATGTATCCTCATAATGCCTATGAAAGTAAATATTAATATCGTGTGAGGAAAATAAGTACATATTAATTCCAAGATTAATTATACGCTATAATACACTTTGTGGTACAAATGGGAATGGAAAATTTTTACATAAATGAACACGTTGAAATTTAGAGTAATATTTTCTCGTTTATACTTTTAGTCTCCAAAACAATAGAATTTAAAAATCCATTAGATACATATACAAAATGGAGTGTGAATTGTGGCATAAACCAGGGAAATGACCCATTTATTAGTCAGAAAGTTTGCGATAGTGCAGAATTTTTAAGCGAATCAATTTTAAAAATGTCTAAGGAAGTATATCATTTAATGTGATTTAGATATCGTAGCATCGTTCCTACTTTCGGTAATATTTACAAGTATTTATGCACATACATAATGTACAGAAACCATTTTGTTACATTTTATACAATTTTAGTGTCAGAAATTTGATAAAAGAAGAAAAAGGCTATTTGCTAGTAAAAGACTAAAAACTCTCAAGGAAGAAGAATTAATTTAATGGATCTGTTGGTTTTAAATCGCATTTTTATCTAAAAAGAAGTATCAAGTTATAAACTACTGTCGTTATTTCCATTTTATCTTTGTGGTGGAGAAGGTAACGGAGTGGTTGTTAGGTACGAGCAGTTTCCATGGAAGAGCATTAGCGGCGTTATTAGCGCTAGTTAGAGGATACGCTTTGGTGAGAGATGAGAGCGCTGTATAATTATCCGAGCCTTCCCCTTCTGTCTATGCGGAAGAGGACATGTTTATGTGGCGCCGACTGCCGACTGAAGAAACTCATGGCTCTCTTTTACCATTCGTGACACCAGACAAGACAACGATGACGCGTTCCAACTATGTACATATTTAGCGCACGCCTTTAAATTTAAACGTGCAATCGATAATTTATAATTCTCAAATAGCCGTCTTGTTCTCCATTCCTATTCCTTCTTCATGATTAACATTTTTTCATAAGGAATTTTTGATCAAATACAGATAATAATATAGCAAAACCATTTGTCAATTAGATAACTCGTTTGTTTATTCGTCTATATCTACTATATCTGTTTACTTTCATTTTTTCATACACATTAAATAAAAAAAGGAAACGAATTATACAAAAAGTCAAAAGTACTTAAATTGTAGTATAGATAATCGTAGGTACTTTAAAATATATATATGAATGTACATATTTTTAAAAGATACTCGTGTGGTATATGTATTTGTATAATGTACAATTATATACTTCTCTTTTATCTATTTTTCTACTTTACGGCTTTATTACGAATGTTAGTATCTATAAAAATTTGTACGAAAATCACATTTGAAAGACAGATCAAATTAACTCACCTAATAACGCACAATTTCGTGATCGATACGAATTATGTAAATCAACTTGTCTGCATTGCACATGTACGTGCGGTACAATCATATAATTCTGTGAATAGTAATGAAGGGAAGTAACACTCGAATTTCCATGAAACAATTGATATGCATTTCGATGCAGCACGAACCCATCCACGTCCGTGAACATATATACCAGTGCCATTACCACCTCAATCTATTTCAGCCAAATTCATTAATCGCTACAATATGCATTCGACCTGGTGTTACGTATGCATTTAAAACATATTTGCCATAAATTTATTCCAGAATCGGTCTTCCACGTATATGAGATACGTATGTTAATAACATTCAAACAGTATTATTTTTGTTTTTTACATACTGATATTCGAATAAACATATATATGATAAAAAGAAGTTATTGTTGTTTATAAACAATTGAATAAATTTTGATTTTGATATTACTATTAAAAAACACCTGAATCAAATGCTTAAAAATATATTTTAATATAACTAATTTAAATGTCATTGCCTTTACTGCTAATAAGCTAAAAGAAAAATTAGAAAGTTTATACCTTTCCCGTTTTCACAACGCATACAATACAGTAATTATAAGAAAATGTTTTGACGTAACATAAAAAAATTCTGTAATTTATGCAGGAAATAAACTATATCACTGTCGTCAAAAATAAAAGAATTATGAGCAGGCATAAACTGCTAAATAATGTGCAGAAAGAAATATATATACGCAACGAACATGTTCGAATATTTTGAAACATACCTGCTTCCTGCAGATAATGTAACATTCAAGATTTTGGATTTTATTACCTACTTTCATCACAAATAGCAGCAATCGTCCAAAACCTTCCAAAATTGTTTTTATAATGGTCATAAAGCCATAAAATCGGCATGTGGATGATTAGGACTACGCCGAACTTGTAATATATATTGTTTGACCAGCTGTCCCTACTCTTCTTTGATGGACAATCAAAATCACTTAGCTATCAAACTATTAATTGCTGCTATTTATTACCGTGACTAGCAAGTGAGAAATTTTTCATAATTTATACCTGTAGTATATTTTTGTACCAAAAATTAAATTTTAGAGTTGTCTTTCTAGATATTGCGTATTTTTCCAAAGGAAATGTGCATTCTCCTAAACGTAAGGAACGAAACCTATCTAGATCTGTGACTATTTCCAGTTATATCTATTTTTGTATAATTTCTATATAATGTTCGAAAACATTATAGATTTTATTTATTAGATTCGAAACCAAAAATTGTAAACCGCTGGAATTTGCAAAGTGCTTGTTAATATAAACTTTTAGAATACTTTAAAATAATCATAAATCTGACAAACTATTTGCTCGGTGTTTTGTTCAAATTAACTGAATCCTGTAAAACCATGGCAATAAATCACGGCTAACGCATGGTATAATACCCATCCTTATGTAAACAGAAGAAGTAAAATTATCATGTGTCGTAGTAACTTTCATTATGAGTAACTAAAATAAAATAAATTAATATTAGATTACTCTATATTAATGATCAATCGCACTCCATTACAAAAATGTATAGGTATTAACAAAAATTTTAACTACGTACTGTTTTATGTACAATTTTGGTGTATGTAAAATTTTGCTGTTTCTAAAATGTTTCAAGTTACATAGATTACATTTAATATTTTGTTACGAGATAATAATTATTAACTTCTTGTATGTTTGTTACAATTTTTAAAAAATCGGTTCAGAACGTAACAAAATCATCTCTTTTATATCACTGCATTTATATACGTATATGAGTGTTTTATAATATGTAAATACGTCAAAAATAAAACCCAAGATAAGGCAAGGCAACAAATATTTATGGAGAGCTCGCACGCGTGCGTTGCACCTTAATTGTATATTTTATGATTTATCACAGAAAGATAATATATGAAGAACAGAAATTTTAATAACCTGTTAGTTCTCGTGCTTTTTACATGTAACTTTAATAAAACCTTAAAGTAATTAAACCTTCAACTAATTATTATCCCCATATATATTATTCTGGAAGTTTTAGGACCTATTTAAACTTGAAGTAAGAGAACAATCATAACAGAACAATCGGATTAGTACTGTTAATTTCCCAACTACATGATATGATGTAGTATATCGTGATATTTTGTATGTATTAATAGCATCTATTATTCACTTGTGTGAAAGGAATCGGGAAAATAATCGCGTTTATCAAACAAGAAATTCGTTCAGTTACTATATGCTGTATATGCATTAGGCTATGGCGTATTTCATGATATCTTCAGTTAAGTTTTCTTGACAATACTTTTATGTTGCAAAAATTGTACGGAAAAATATTTAATATACAATTATATATATTCGCATTAGACTGTAAAAAAGAAATTTCAATAAAAATAATATATAATATTTTCATATATGTCTTGGATCGAAATCGAAATATTAAAAAAGGTTAATATTAAAATTTAATAAATTCATGAAATCGTAAAAATTATAAACACTGCACTAATTTGTATATCAATTCTAGTATGTATCCATTCTAAGATTTTTTAAAATATCAATTAAAAAGAAAGAAGAAATTTCAATAAGAGCAATCGGAATTTAAAAAGGAACTCTTATAAACTCTTATGAAAGGTTATAAACCTATTCATTATCACCCAATGTGGAACGTGGGAATATTTTCAATTTGCGCATAAATTGCATTATTCCTAACAAAAAATCCGTTAAGCGAGTAAGAGCTGCTCGTAAAAACCTAAAAATATTTGATTCGTATGATGGCGTACTTTGTAAACTATTTAATACTTAATGAATTGAAAATTCTCGACGTCGGTATAAGCTTACAGTGATTTTAAGGTATGTACATATACAGACGTTCGTAAGTGAGGTGATAACAGACGAAAATATAGATTTCGTTAGTGTTAAAACGTTTGCGGGAGAAAGGTACTAGTAAAAAGAGGTAGGATGAGAGTAGAGGAGAATGGTGGTGGTGGCGGGGTAGGTCGACGTCGAAGTCGTGGGGGCACCTGCGCAAGTTGACACGTCGTTGGTCGGGTCGCTTGCACCCAGCAAAAGTGTCGGCACAGCGCGAACCGACAACGACCACCGTGTCGCGAACGCCACCGCTGCCGCCGCCACCATCACCACCATCGCCACCACCGCCGCTACCGCCAACTCCACGTCACCTTCGTCTCTTTCGTTCGTATTGGTTGGTCGCGCCGTTCTTCCTATTCGCTCTGTCTTTGTCGCTGTCGTACCGATACCTCTCACTAGGGTGGGGAAACCTACGATCCTTTGACTAGCGATGGCTGCGAGTTCAATCTAATAATGAATTTTATAGCAGTTCCATATTTCATCTGCGTTTCAATTGACGAATTTCGTGTTTCAACTGAACAATTTTAAGGTTATGCATATTGGGAATATAATTATCAAAATGGAAATGATGACTATTATTGTAGCGTGATTGGATCCTTGTAGCATAATAGTATTAAGTTGTCCGAGGAGTATCTTTCTTTCCTAAACGTGTTTTTTGCAACAGTGCACTTTCATACAAATGTAAAACCAAGTTTGTGAAACGTATCGTACATAATTCGATAAAACAAAAAACGTTGTCCGTCTATTATTTCCTCATAAAACGAAAGAAGCTTTTCGGGCAACCTAATAGTTACTACCTATACAACAATTAATGTAGTAATAGAAAGATAAAATAAGATAACTTTTTAATTTCATCGTGTATAGCTTTACAATAAGTACACTTTTTAATAAATATACAAGTAATTAGGTATAATAAGCATATTTGTTATCTATACAAACAGTGTACTAAAGAAGGAAAAGGTAATTGTAAATTTAAGGAATAATTTAATACCGTTTTAAATAAAAGCCATTGTAAGCTTTACACAAAATTCTTAAACGATAACAAAGTGCTATTTTCTCTCATATTATTAATAAAATGGTTGATAATACGCCAATCATTGTGAAACTTGTAAATATATACAGCTAGTTAATCACAGTTACATTTAATAATATTTTATTTTGGATTCAAGAAAAGGAATCTTTTAAAAAGTTGCAAACACAAATGTGTTTTATATTTCATACCTATTCATACACAATACATATCTAGAAATTGCAATAAAGTTCTAAGTTATTAATGAAATACTTATTACGTATAATAAATATCTATAACACAATCGATATAGCAAATGTAATATGTAAAAAATGTAATAGGTAATATGTGGACCTGCTAGAAATATATTAATTTAACAGATAATAAACTAAAACAAAAAATAATTTAAAATATTTCCTTAAACACGTTATCCAATTTTAAAAATAACATAGATTATCAATGTTCACGCTATAGCAAATTTTGGAAATACAGCAATTACATATAACATATTTATAACTAAATTTATAAGCTACCTCACAATTTGAGAAAATTTGAAAATATACAAAAAAAAACAAATAATTATTGCTAAAAAAATACTTCTATCGGAAAGAAATAAACACAAAAAATGTTTCAATTAAGAAAGCAAAATTATTCTGTACAATTTTGGTGTTACTTTTGAATACTCTAACACTTTAGTTTATTAAACGCCTAATGAGTATTACTATTATCTCATTTGTTAAATGTTTGTATTACATAATCATAATTACATATACACGATTCATTAAGTATGGTATTACTGATAATACTCTGCTTTAAATAAGGTCAGATCTATTTTAGATACCATGCAATGATATTAAAACGATACTTTCCAAATGGTTACAATTGAGATTGAAATGTTCATGTTATGTAATATAAAATAAAGATAGAAATAACCTGAGATTTTCATTTCCTAATTGATCGATAAAACAGCACAAATTGAAACGTGTCGTAGATGGCATTAAATGGGATAGATATCGATATGAATATCGAAAAATTGATCGGAATGAGGTTTTTTTCATGAGAGAGTGTTACTTTCATCGCTAGAAAATCTGGCAAGATATATGGTGGGGGAAACTAGGATGTACCGACAGAGCGGCGAAGGGGTAAGCTTTCCCGGGGGAGCATAGTGTGGCGGGGTAAGTCAGCTGAACGGTCATCGATAGAGAGCGCTGGTGGGGGGACGGGGAGGCTCGGTCGAGGGAACAGTAAGCGATGCGACTCAGTCGCGATTCGAAGCCGGCCGTGGTAACTTAATGCTATATCTTGTGTGCCGTACAGTGTAACGTGTGTCTTTTTTTATTTCGTTTCTCGCCATATCACTGTGTGTTGTGTTTCTCATACGTCGAAAGAGAGTTGTGTTTACGTTGGAATGAAGCGTTTTAGAAGCCAAATGGCTTCATCTACGTACACTTTCATTTTTTTGCCTCGACAGATGTAAGGAAGAGAACGACGTACAGCAGTGTTACCAGTTTCCACGGTGTGGTCGAACTTTCGTTCGTCAGTCCTCCGCGGACTGTCGCGAGTGATCACAGTGGTATCTGTTACAAGGAGAATAGTTGTGGACAGAAAGAGGGCGAATATCGTTTAAGATGCTGACTTCCAGCGCAAATCAGTACCTCCGTCCGGAATATCTTACGCCTCTACCTACTACGGTTTGTGTTGTGTTTCTTATTTCTTTCCTCCATTTTTCCTTTGCTCCGACTATATATAGTGATGATTTAGTGTGTCCGCGACATAAATAAACGTGTTGAAAATACCTTATCAGACTTCAACGTAATTTTTCACACGAAACAAATTACCAATTTGTCTCCTGAATTTGTTTTTGCTTTTTTTAAACCGTTTTGAAATTACTCCAAAGTTTTACATTGTTTTAGACATACTTCGGTCTAAACATATCAACATATGTGCAAAAGATATGTAGATAATATACGAATGCCAAAGTTATTTAATCCATGTGAGATTTTATGAAAGTTGTATGCGATCAAAATGTAGATACTTGAAAAGAAAATTGCATATGATTAAATCGTTAAAATTTTTTGCCCACAAATTAAACGGTTATAAAATACGCTAAAACTGATTGCGTTGAACGATTTAGCGAATCAGTGACAATGTTACAATAGCCATCAACTTATTGTGATTAAGTTGATATAAAATGAACACATAGTTTCAACAACAATAGTTTCGACAGTTCGTTAATTCTAGTTGTCGGCTTCTCGTTAATCGCGACGGGAATGTATTTCACGTCTTACGCTTTAACTCCTGTAAACTATTTTGAGGACAGCGAGTGCTGGCAAAGTTTCTGCTTGAACGTTCTCTGATTTACGAGCAATCGTAAATCAAAACACGATTCGGCAATATGTACAATGCTACGAGGATAGACATAAAAGAGCGTGTAGTAGTTACATGTGTGTATATAAGTGCTAAATATGGTCGGGAGCTCAGTTTCTTTTCCTTCATCTACATTTTCTCTTTCTATTTTTTATGCACGTTATAAACCTGACTACTTACGTCGTCCGTAAGTACGCACTTAATGGTGATAAACCTTTATTTTTTTTTATTTCTTTTTTACTTCTCGTTCCTTTAAGCATAACCCTGCCGGTTTAAAATCGTTTCCACAAATCCATTATTTATTAAATTTCCTTCGTCTTTTTTCTGCCTTTGTACTTTATATTGTATTATAATCATCAGACAGGTAACATGCAATAATATTTCAATGAGTTTTCAAACAAACGATTCGTTATAGACATCATCGTGCATTCTCTCGAGTGCATGATAAAGAGCATGCGTATTATGTTTCAATTGGTATCACGGGTAAAAAGCAACAAGTACTTACCTAATTGGCTCTATGTTGTTACCTGAATAAGTCCCGCGTTTTTATGAAATTTTCTGCAATGCTGCGAATTATCGGTGGTACAGAATGTGAGTGTAACAAACGAACCCGATGAATGTTCTATGAACGTTTTTTTCCAATCGGAATTATATTTCAATAAGTTGATATTCAACATAGTAATTTCAAAAACTAGATAATTTTTCTGTATTTTCATACTTTCGTAATCACTAATGCACTGTATATACGGTAACATGTTTTTGAACATGAAAGATGTGTTTTATGTTTTATATGTCAAAGTTGAAATGAATCAAACGAAATGAAACGTCGAATGCAACTAGGTTAAGAGGAACTTAAATTTCTGTATTTTTCGTTCTATCGTCATGAAACTATTACCTACCGATCGATTGTTCGTGTTCTTCGAATAAAAATATAAAAATAAATAAGTCTTTATATGAATTATGTATTTTGAATTATATCAAAGAAAAAGTAATCTAACTAGATGATAATTTTAAAGAATTAGAGGATGTACAAACGTATAATAATTATCGGTATTATAAACAAGAAACGAAACAGAAGTGTATGATATAGGAGATTTATTTTCGTTGGAAAAATTTTGTTAGCAATCCTTCGCTGGTAGAGTACGTGGAATAAAGTCCAGTGTAATATTTAAAATTGAAATTTTCTTTATTAAATGAACTTTGCATTATTGAGTGACTTACCGGTTATATGAGATACATCATTACTTGCAGTTGTCACTGAGCTACAACGCAAGCTGCTTACAGTTGACGTTAATGCAACATTAAAAGTTATTGGCTAACTTCATAAACATTCAGAAGAAATATAAAACTATTTACTTGGATAATATATACATACTGGGTTATTAAATTTGATTTGAATAACGTAGAATTTTATTGAGATTTAAGTAAAAAGTTCTCGATAGATAGATTTACAATTTGGCGATTATTGTTTGATCTTTAATTGTTATTTTATTACATTATTATATATTACGCTACAATATGGAGAGCAGGTATAACGCAAAGATGCAATTTACAGCGAAGAATCTTCCAAAATTTCTCGTATAGATTGATTTAAGAGGTATCCTGTCGGCTTCGTACAAACACTACGATATACCTAAACGAACAAAATTTAGGTGTACAAATATTTAAAAAGATAATTTAACCTTCGCATACTAATGGATAGATTATGGAAGATCCAGAATTTGTGGACTATAACGCTCAAAATGTTTATATTTCTTACTAAATAGCTAAGATCATTTCAGTATTACGTCTTACATGCTCCGAAGAATTGTTAAAAATATAGCTAGAATTATTGGAAAATATGCTACTAAATCTGGAACACGTGAGATAACACGTCACAAACATGTGAAACATGTAACAGAGACGGCCGAGACAAAATTAATAAAGACGGTATCACAGATAAATTTACAAATAATTTCAAAGTTTTACTTGTATAGGAAACGAAATGGGTACAAGTCTGGGCAGTTGCAAAAGATTATGTTTACAGCTTTTTGTGTCAGAAACATCGAACAACGATGAATGTGTTTTGTTTAATAATACACATCAGGTACACTTTTTTTACAACCATGAAAAACCGCATAAAAGGGAAATTTTTAAATAGCTTGGTTGTACATGATTAATGAGTTGACGTTGACGATAAAAATATTACTATCGGATGTTCCGTTAACTTGTACCAGAGCAATTAACATATAGCTTTAACCGTAATGCTGTAATAGTCTGTTGCAATTCATGACATTAATATCTGTCGGCATCGCACCATTAGCAGGAGCAACCGCAAACGATGGGTTAGTTGCATGAACGTTGCATTTTAATTACGGTGAACATCTGTTCGATGGACGTATCAACCGCGAGAAATATTGTTCCTCTATACGCTAATTATACCAACTGCATCATCCTAGGCTACTTCCAAGCGAACACTCACCCGGCGCCAATATTAAATTCTCGCACTCGTTCTCCCACTAATCGCGTCTACGCTACGTCGAGAACTACTTATTAATTGGCTACGGTCCTACAGTAAACAGCCATTTTAATTCTCTGCTGTTTTAACAACTTGATCACTGTAGATGAAACAGGCGTAATTCTCAGCGATGCGATAATAATATATAATTGATGCTTGGCATTTTTGCTGACACTGAACGATTTAAATAAGGATAATTAAATCCTTTACGAAAATATCTCCAGGCCTCAATCATTAATATGACAATTGCAAAATTCAAGTTGCGTACACAGAAAAGAATTTTGTTTTAGATAATAAACGTTAATGATATAGAATAATGATGTAACATATATGTTAATAGAAGGTTAAATTGAATTGCTGATAAAGATTGGTGCACAGTATACATAAAATAATGTATTTAAAAATACTTTCACTGCAGCTTTTACTTATATAACATAACAGCATCCAAAAAGTAAGCTACCGAAGCGTCCTGTTTTGCGACCAAGTTTTCAGGACAGAAAAAACAAATAAAAACAAAATCACATAGAAGCTCCGCTCCCCCAGCGGCTTAAACCCAAAAATTATATTAAACACGAAAAATGTAAAACGCCGACACATATTATAGCATGGCTACGTCGTACCGTTGCGTATCGGTACTTTTGCTTAAAACATCACTACAAAAATTCACCGTTTATTGTGAATACCAAAATGTATTTAAAATTGTATCTTGGGTTTAATAAACATCTTTAAATAAAATTATATAACATATAAATAATTTTTTGTAGTGATCTTCGTATTGCATTGAATGCTGCACACATATTTATAAATATATAAGTATCTAAATGCACAATCAGCGTTAGTAATGATTAGATTATAGATTTTCGTGCAAATTCAAAATTTCATTTTAAGGGTATAATTAAAAACGTAGAACTACGGTAAAAGGTTGTCTTACTTATCAAGCTTTGTCGAGAGCACTACTTGTACTCAAAGTATTGTATTATTTTTTCTTTCTTTTTTTTCGTACTATGTGCATTCTATACAATTTTGCGCTTTCAAATTTTCTACCTGCCTAAATGCATGAAAATCCGCAGTTCAATATCTCATAAGGGATAACAATTTCTTAAAAACGATTATTCTACAATACTTGCAAAAGAGATATAAGAAGATTAAAGCATGATATTTTATATTTGACGACAAATTTATCTTGTAGCTGAGTAGTATTTGAAAATAATATGAGTTATGTCTTAACATTACAAATTCGTTAGGTATATATGCAGGGTGGTTGGTAACTGGTGGTACAAGCGGAAAGGGGGTGATTCTACGCGAAAATGATACTACGCGAAAAAAGAAGTCGAAAATATGGAATAAAAATTTTTCGTTTGAGGCTTTGTTTTCGAGAAAATCGACTTTGAATTTTCGCTCGGTACGCGTGCTTTATCGCGTCTCGTTATAACGGATCTCACTGTAGATCGTTGTCTCGATGGAAAAATTTAAAAAAATTAAAAAAAATTTTTATTCTATATTTTCGACTTCTTTTTTCGCGTAGAATTACCCCCTTTCCGCTCGTACCACCAGTTACCAACCACCCTGTATATATATGTATGTATTATTTGCATATATTATTCATTTCGTTGCATGTATATTATTTAGCACGAAATACGTGAGAATTGTAGAGAAATAAGTGATGACCGCCTAATTGTCGCTGGCATTTACCAGACGTGATTCAGAAATTGATCGTTTTTATCTGAGTGTTATTCATTTATCGATACCGCGTGACGGAAACCACAGTAAGAAACAAAGCAATAAATAATTTGATGGTTGATGTTGGATTGGCTTGATCGTTTGATGAATCATTACGTCGTGACAACTACATATTTCTGTATTTACAGTACAAATGTTCGTATATATCTGATTGTAATTCAAGTTAAAAATAACGTTGTTTCAGAGCGATAAAGAAGATTCTCAATGAAATAACAGCAATATACAATGCAATATGTCTGTCTTGCAGATATATGTAATTTTATAAGACTTACGTTAGAGTATAAAATGATATGTGTTAGTTTGATTACTTGATTTTTGATATTGTACTCATCAGCCATTACTTTTTATCAGTCGTAAGATTACACGTATGAACGTAACATATTGTCCGTGGTCACCTTTCAATCTAAAGCCTCACGCGAACACGTTATAACATAAATGGAAAATGATCGAAATATCGGTGATATTAAATTATCTCTGAACAATTAAATTACGGACGTAACATTTAATTTAGTAACGGTGCAAATGTATTAAACGTATTCAATATTTATGAAACTCAAAATATATATGGTTTTAATAAATATTTGTTGCAAACGACGCTAAAAGTACATTATGGCACAGTTACGTGCAAATTCTATGTGTTCGTGCATATACATATTTACAAAATATCAATAAAATTAGAAAAGCGATGTATCGTAGCTTTTAAAAGATACATAAAAATTATCCGATTATTATAATATAAACATATAAAATATAATAATTATATTAATTATTAATTTAATTTAATTAATTAAATTTTATATTAAATATAATAATTATATTAATTATATTCTATATGTTTATATTATATATTTAGTAATTTTTATATATTTAATAATTATACTAATAAACTTTCTGTATTTCCAGCTGGATGCGAAGAAGAGTCCGCTCGCGCTCCTCGCACAGACTTGCAGTCAAATAGGAGCTGACACGCCGTCCAATAAATCTCTGCTGGGCTCGTTGGACAAAGGGTCGAACAACAAATCGTCCAAGTCGGCGGATCAGTTGCGTGAAAAATCGTCACCGACGATCGCGGCGACATCCACAGAATCAACCAAGGCAAACTTTAAGCCTTACGAGTCGTGTTTAGGTCGTGAGAAAGCGTCAAGCCCGGACGAACAACGGTCAGCCTCTAGTCATTCGACTTCCGGTCGATCGAGGACACCTGGTAGCAATAACAAACGATGTCCGAGCAATCAGAGCGCCTCGTCAGTCCGAGCGGTGACACCGCAAGGTCGTAAAACATCGACGCCGAATGGGGATACAGCTCGAGAGTCACCCGCCTCGAGAACATCAATGACGAATCTTTCATCGACTCAACTCGACTCATCGAGTTCTTCTCAGCCGGCCGTCGTCAGCAGTCCATCGTTACAAGCAAAACCTTCTTATAGCCCAGCCGGTGTTTTAGCGATAACGGATCCGTCCATCAAGGATCTTCCGTTGGGAACTTTCAAACCTGGTGTCAGTTTAGCCTCGTCGAGCTCTGGCTATTTAGGTTACAGTCCACAATTACCCATCGATGTGACAGCCAGTTCTTTGATGTCTCAGCAACAGGCGGCGCTAAAGAATAGCTTAGTGGCCGGTAATCCCTATCTGAGTTACGCAAGGTTGAAGAGTTCTTCCGGTCCCGATGCCCTGATGCCCGTTTGTAGGGATCCGTATTGCACTGGTTGTCAGTTAAACTCTCATCTGCTTGCCAGTTCCGCGAGTGCAGTGGTGGCGAATGGAAAGTTAGCGAGCAGTACGAGTGGCGCGGCAGGTTCCTGTCCTGCTGGATGTGCTCAGTGCGATCACAAACCCGGTACAACGGCTTACGGAGCGCTGGGTGTAGCCGCATACGCACACGCACAACTGGCAGCTTTGGCAGCGGCCTCGCAACTCCCGTATGTGTGCAACTGGATAGCAGGCGATACTGCTTACTGTGGCAAAAGATTTTCCACGTCGGACGAATTGTTGCAACATCTGAGGAGTCACACGAGCGTGTCGAATAGCAGCGGAGTTACGGATCCGTCAGCCGCGTTGTCTCTGCTGTCGCCCTCCGTTGGATTACCACCGACACATCCTTTGTTCTCCAGGACTTATCCCACGCCACCTTTGAGTCCACTCGCAACCGCGCGCTATCACCCTTACGGGAAACCTTCACCGTTGTTGCCGCCGTCTCTATCGTCGTTGGGTTTACCGCTTCCACCGCCACATCCGCACACACCTGCAGGATTACCACCGTATTTCTCCCCATACTCGCTGTACGGAGCTCCTCGCCTTGGTGCTGCATCCGGCTTGCCTCAATGAGTCCTTGACCACGGATCTTGCCGAGCAATGACGTCGAAGAATATCAACCGTTCAACTGTGATCCTCGTGCGAGTATAGGGAAGTGTTTGATACGTAAATATGCAAAAAGTACCGAATAAACCGAAGATACGGAATACAAAAACAGACCAAGCGAGCTGACCTCGTTAAAGTAACCTCGCAATTACGTTAAACAAACAAATTAGTTGCTTACTCTTGTCAACATTTTAGTATCGTAGAATTTCCTTTCTTTTTATACATTTTTCTTATTCTTTCGTTCCCTTACCTCCTTATCTTATCTTCATTCTTAAATTTGTTATTTTAATTTATTAGTCAGACCGAAAAATAAGAGACGCTGCGAATGATTATTTAACGTGCTTGCTGAAAGGTTGGTGTCATCATCGAGATAAAGAGCCGTACCTTCACACGTGTTGAGTCTTCGGTAGGAAGTGCTAAAAAGATTGCAAGTATTATAGTGTACCAATCATTTAACTGTGATTCTTGTGCAAGAATAACGAAGCGTGTAGTGAAGGGGAGCAAATCTGAAAATAACGTGTGCCTGAAAGAACCACTTAAGGCTACTGCATAATTATTAACTGTCGACGCGCGTTTAACCGGCTGTTATGTATTACGATGTGTTACGATGTACCCCGGTGCTTGATCTTAATATCACGTTCGCGTACACCACTATTTTGTTTACATCGCCGTTCAAATATTCCAACGTTCATTCGTTTTGTATTTCGTATTGTCAACAATACATCTTCGACACGACGTTTGAACACTTATGCGCGCGCACCAGTGTATACGACCATACGCTTTTTATTATTGTACGATTTCCTTTTCTATGTTACGCTGTCGATGAATTTTTGTTCTCCGGTACGATGGTAATTTCCGATTGAAAATCATTTCCTGTCACATACTGAACTGAAATATTTGGCTGCACGGTGGCCCGTTCGCTGCACCTGACGTGAACCACTTAATTTCGAAAAATAAAACAAACGAGTGCCACGGGTAACGTCGAAAAACCAATGTTCAACTGTGATTTCCGAGTGAGAAAGCTACCATGTGCATGAGTGAGATATGCTGCGCTTCCGCTACAGATATGTGTATGCGTGGTTCTAGAATTTATCGATACATACGCGATCACGGATCTTTAACTCCAACTATCAACAGGCGATTATTTTTAATATCGAATATTTCCTCGTGAATCTTATCGTCGACGAGACAGTATTTTTTTCGCGCTACACTTACCCACCTAATATAATTACTGACAAATAGCCTGGAATGTTAAAATCGAATAGATTGGAAATGTTGCGTAACTTTGAAAATAGTACAAAATATGATGATAAAGGATAAACGTTTATAACGTTAACGAGTAAGTTGATCGTTTATCGGCGCAGAATTCCAATGTAAATTTGCAAACCACGTTTTTCATGCTTTAAGTTCCAAGCCTATGAAAATACATAGCTTGAAACGACGCAGTAAATTCTCGTCGATCGCGATGTTCCAATTGTACCATGTCCTCCATTATTGCGAACATTCGAATGAATATAACGTAACGAGTCTATGTGTAGTATTTATGGATTAATATTCATCACTAATCTTTATTGTAACTATTGTACATTTGTTCATAGGTACGTAGACGGCGCGGCGAATCTAAAAAAGGAAAAGGAAAAGCACTTTTCGTCGGACCGGTGGAGCTTAGTGATAGTAAACGCGTGAACGTAAATTCGACAAATCCTTGACTAGCTGACGAATATTGCGTCTATATTTTTGCGTAACCAAAGTTTTAGTGATTGATCGATAATTTAGTACTGTTACGAATTCTTGTATAACGACTTTATGTACCGAAGAAAAACGAATGTATTACAAGATATACAATTTAAGTTACGAATAGATCTATTTTCTCCTATATCAGATATGTACATACATATACATGTGCATATACGTATTTATGCATACGTGTAAATGTATGAATGTACAAATATATACATATATACGTAAGTATAAATATGTACACATGTAGCAATTATTACTATTATAAATATTATTATTGCATAATTCTTATCATTACGATCAATAACAATTTGAATGTGCGGAGAAAATTTGACTAAGAATACGTAGTCGGTGAATATGTACTAATTAATTTGTATTTGAATCGAAATTTTGTACGTTTTACTTCCCTCATTTTTTGAGCGAACCCCACGTTGACTTGTTGATTCTATTATTATTGTTATTCCGCATTGCGTAGCGCTGTTTGATACCCTATTGAAGTGAAATATATCAGAACTTATTTCTTAACGGAAAAATGCTTTTGTCTTTAATTGAATTACCTGATAATAACGAAATTTGTAAAATCGAAATACGGTTTACAGTTAGTACGACAGATAGTACGAATCAATGCGATACTTTTTAAAATTAATTTTGTACGCGTACATAAATTATCTGGGGATAATTATATTCTATACATAAACAAATTTTATGTACGCATAATAACTTTTCACTTGTCTAATATAGTTTTTTTTAAAAATGTTATTAATCGAAAAACATTAAAATTTATTTGTTTGGAACTTTAATGCCAAGACAGAACATCCTCCAATTAGAATTTTACGTTACGTTTAATATAATTCGTTTTGATACGATGATCATGTATTTAAGAAAAAGGCTATATAATTAATTTAACTGTATAAAATATGTTCGTTAATTAACAATTGTGTGTCACGTGTAGTAAAATCGAGGAACAAAAATGGTAGTATCAAAAATGATAGTGATATAGAATGGCTGTCATGATTATTCGTACATCCTTTAAAACGGAGTAACTTTCTTAAAATTAGACAAACGACTCGATCTTTTTCTTAAAAGTTAGAAGGATTAATTTACTACATGTCGTGCAGAAAAATTTTGAAATATGGCAATTAATCAGAATCGCGAAGAAAAAAGTAAAAGTCGCTTTTTACTAGCTGTTTATTTAGTTTTGTAATGAAAATTTATACAACACATGCTGAAGATTTATTCAATAAAAACAAAAATTCAGTTTTAAAGGGCGTTCGAATATTCATTTAAGCCACTATATGCACCTATAGTTATAGGCTCCTGTTTTTATTTCTTACATTTTTACTAGTATAAAGAGATAATGATTTTTGATTACAAAAGTTTTAAACGTATTATATATGAAGATAGTTTTCCAAAATTTCGCGTTCTTTTCTAATTCAAAATAAATTTTCTAGATATTATATGTCTTTTTAGTGTTTTTTGCATTGTACGTTCATAATAGGCTACGCGTATCTTGAATAGTATTTGCGAACAACAATGTGTTTAAAACTTGCTTCTGCATATTTATGATCAGAAGTTGTTTCGTTTCAAGCACTATAGATATTGTCGAAAAATAGCAATGAGAAGAATCGTAGAAAATAGAATACGTACTGTCCACCGTCGCCAAACTTAAAATTACTGTGTAATTTTATAGGAAATTCGAGTTATCAATCTCAGGGATTGCACATTTATCAATTTTTTCATCATAACCATTTTACAGTATAATTTCAAACTGTACAAATAGATAATATTATTTGATCATATTTGAATACTTGATACTTACGAAATACACGTGCACAGAAGTCAAATAGATTATTAGCAAATTAACGAACTTCTAAATAAAACTTTGACCTAAACTTTTGCTGATTATAACATTTAATATAGATATAGGAAATATATATTATACGTAAATTTGCCACCACAGACACCCAAAGAAAAATAATTTTCCTCATTGAATATTTATGAATTTTATGACGTATTGTAGAAAGACATCGTTAACTTTAAATAAAATAAATGTTTGTGAGATACAGCAGCGAGTGATATAAGTACGTACCTCTATCTGCAATCTAAAATAGGCGTAATAGTCATGGTCGCTATTACGTACGAATTTAGTAGGATTTTCAAAGTTGAAGAGAACACTATCGCGATAAGTCGTAAGACGGTAGTGTGTGTGACGGCTGGTAATTTTACAGTCGAATGAAGGAGCATTTCCTTACGGCTGGGGTACTGGGGAAAAAAATGGAAACTGATGCGGGAGTGTTCAAGCGGCATCGTATACGTTGCGTCCTGTCGGCTCGGGCTTGTCCTTTGAGTGATTTATGGACAGACTACTGTGACTCCGTCTACTTCACCTATTCACCTCGTTAGAAAGGATAATGTATTCATGAACGATCAGACTCGTTCCGGCGTAATATCGTGAGCTTCTAAACTCGACTGCGAAGGTATACTTATAACCGACTGGAACAACTTTTAAATCGAATCGGCCTACATCTTCCGTGCCTGCTATTAACCTAAGCGAAATTGTAATTTTTCTTCTTTTCACCAAATTCAGATTTCGATTAAAAATCGTGGCAGTTATGTTTTCTATGAAACAAAGGGTGAGAATCTTTGTTTGGAATTACGCGTAACAAAGAAACTGTTATAAAGCGTTGTACATGTTTCAAATAGGTGAAAAAAAAAAAACGGTATAAAGTTATTTTTCAATAATTATTTAAAAACAGTACATCCGTTTCTTTTTTACCTCCGACGAACATAAGAGACACGATATGCTTTAATATGAAATATGTAGTTAATTACTCTCCTGTATAGGATAGTTTGATAAATAAATATTAATTCTTTTACAGATTGTTATGTATTTTTCTTTTAATTGGTCAGGCATTTTTAACAATAATCCTCAGCTATGCACGATTACGACGAAGTACGTAAATAAGTGGAAATAATTAATCAAGAGAATATTATTTAAGATTTTCCATTTTCATCCACTTCTGTCTTGTTGTGGAATTTTATATCCGTTTTAACATTGTTATTTTATCTACTATTTTATCATTGAAAAGTTTTGTATTTCGGTAACGCTTAACCATCTAACGAACATCGTATTTAACCACTATGTTTGATCAATCGAATAAGTATTTCAACAGAGATATAAACTAGGGCTAGAATCGAATAGAAAAAAAATAATATTCGTTTGAAAAGCAAAATTTGTTACGCGTTCGATATTAGTTATCGTAGATCAGACGGGCGGTGTTTTCTTTTTATCGCCGAACGAGCGAGCGTTGTTTCCTGTTTGTCAGTGTCTGTCGATTAGTCGCGTCTAATAGCAGCGCGTAACGTCCCATTCTGAACGCAACAAGAAAGAGGCTTGGGACGTAACGTAAGGCGAGTGGCTTGTCAAGAGCTTCCTTCCGGCGCTGCAGTATGTTAGAAAGGCATGAACGTCGACGAAGGAGACCAATGCTTGCCGAAGAGTGCTTCAAACGAATTACTTGGCGCCAGAAAATTCACAGACTTTTATTCTGTAGACCGTAAGCCACTTACTCTGTTGCTTATTGTCACTACTAGA
Organism: Bombus impatiens; assembly: GCF_000188095.3. NCBI lineage: Eukaryota > Metazoa > Arthropoda > Insecta > Hymenoptera > Apidae > Bombus > Bombus impatiens. The sequence continues at coordinate 128,308 of NT_176539.1, read as the reverse complement.
GAGCGGATATCTATACAAATATAAAGATACGTGTACTTTCTTTGTATTGTATATGTTTTTCATATTTGACAGAAATAACAGATAAATACGAATATGTTGCACATTTTTACATATTTTTATTTTTGCAATAATATATGAATCGTGACTATAGCCTGCAGGCTATAGTCAATTTATAACAAGCGTGCTCGGTATAATCTGAATTTGATAGTATCCTAAAACCTTGATTTGATTAGTAAATATCAAAAATATATTCAGCGTAACGTTCCTAAAAGCTTCCTATGTATTTCCTTGTCATGAATTTTCATGAATTTTTACAGTGAGAAAACTCGCAAATATTTTCCTTTTATCGCAGCTGATTACAACAAGATAAAAAACTTGATTAGAAATGGCATTATCCTGTACAAAGACGCTATTTTCTATCTACTCAGCTTTACAGCTTATAAGAAAAGTATTTGTGTATTTGTGATTATTTCTCTAACTTGGTGAGCTAAATTGTTACTTCCGGATACGATATCGTTTCCAAAATAATAGAATCGTTTGACGACGAAGAACGCGGTATCGACCATAGTCGAAAAAGGAATTGTCCGTTCTAGCGTACATTGAAGTCCATTTAAAAACCTTTTTAGTTAACATGACAACATAATAAGATGGATAAATGTCTTAAAAACTATGCGTCGATAGAAATAATTACTGAAATTACCGAGAAACTGGCCTTTTAGTGAGAAATTACAGAGAAAAGTTATATTTTAAAGAAAATTGCCTATTACCATATAATTTTGAAAATTGCAACAATTTTAAGTGCTACGTACCCTACACGTACAAACACTAAAAGAAAATTTCAACTCGATATTGAAACAATTAAATACGTTTCCATCCTGACTTGCGATATGGGGGATGGTCTTTCTACGCCAATAATTTCATTTTTTAAATCAATGATATCAGATTACTATCGAAACTCGTAAAGAGACCATTATTCTATACCTGTGTTATAACGAAAATGATTATACGTAAAAGCATATCATAACATTATTTGTACGTATTTCGCAAACATACATATGTATTTATGTGTGCACATATTTTGCATAATTTAGCATATTGTTCTTACATCTTTGCTTTTTCACTACGTAAATATCCGTAGTTTATTCATGATCATTACACGACACTGATAGTTTCTAACACTTTAATCGCTTTTCGTCATTTATTAATAATATCGTGAAAGCGAACGCGACGAGTTTTCAAATTATTGAGTCAAAGGATTTTAAATGTTACATAGCATACAAATACAAATGCTACATTACATACATAGCATACGCTATAGCATACGCTATACAAATGTTACATATACATTTGTATAGCGAATTTTCCTAACATTTTAGAATATTAACCTTTCGCATTGGAATGAAACCAAATTGTTAGAGATTTACATTGCATATTTCTTGTACTTCTAACAGGTATGTGAAAGACAATCTTCATCGTACAGTGTATCGTAATGGTCTTTTGTATCTTTAAATTACTTGTATATTTTCCAAATTTGTCTATTCCTATCGGAAATATAAGTTTCTAATACGATAAAATGCATCCGCATCATATCCTGAACTAAATTCAAGTAAACAAGATAAAAGTGAAAAGAGAAAGACGAAGTTTCGTTGTTCATAGAACACAACGATGTTCATTGTTTATTGATTATCGCACGACGATGTGACATTTGGATAATATGATTTTTCTCAAACACGGACAAAGCGTTCAAACGATAACATAGTTGAATCAATTTGATTATTTTTATCAACAATACCTTTATTTGCAATCAGCTTAGAGATTTTATGCTGTGCTGCTTGGATTACCAACGATACGTACTCGTCGATCACGCTTCGCGATAATCCTGAGCTCAATTTTTTATCGCTAATCGTGAAAGTAATATATTACCTGCGTATTCTGTGGCTGCAACGAGCAATTTTAACAACGTAGTGCAGCTGCTTCGAAAGTCTTACCTGTCGACTACCAAGCAACTCGTTGGTTAACTCGGTGACAAGAAAGCTGGTTGTTGAAAAAGAAGATTAATCGGTATCTCGCAAAGGGTTGCCGTCGCGGTCAGCACAATAGCCTGTTTGTGCCGCAGATATTACAACAATCATCCGTAGAATGTTAAGCGTTGACGCAACGTGCGCTGTCTTACAGAAAGCAAACCTATAAACGATAATTTAGTTACTTTAATGACAAGATATAACTCGCTATTTCTATTCGTAATAGAAGCGTTTGTGTTTCTCTCAACGCCTTCAATGACAACTCCGTTCCTGATTCGTACCCGGTTATACCATTAGGTAATTACTGTCACGAAGCAAGGAAAAGGGGAAGAAGGAAAAAGATAATCAAGGAAATCGTGAACATTGAAATAAATCGTAAAACTAAGATAGGAGCGAGATATCTTGTCAGAACGTAAGTTGTATCGTCTAGTCGAACAAACGAGTTTATTAACCATGAAGTGGTCACAGTTTATGCGCATCATACGAACAATACATTCTACGGTTCATAATAATCCATCAAAATTCAATAAATTCATACGGTTGCAGCGAATATCTCAAACTTTTTTCGATTCAGCTTCTATAACACATGTATAATGCATATATATATATAATATATTATATAATACATGTATGTATAATACATATGTTATTGAAGCTGAATCGAAAAGAGTTTGCAAGAATTTTTAAAGGAGCAACAACCAAAGGACGAAGCAAATCTTTCGGAAAGATTGCATCGCGGATACTTACACGGAACCTAGTGGCTCGTCCGTGGAACGTGGAACGCGCACGTACAGGTACAGCAAAAGGAAGACAAACGACGCGTCAGCGGAGCTCAAGTAGAAGAGATTAGTCTCGGGATGATGAACGGCCAACGAAAAACCGCGGGATGTGTCATACTGTACATTACAGGAGGACAGAAGGAAGATCGGCATGCAAGAGGAAAACAGGCAGGTCTGGTAATGGGAGGGACAGGCCAACGAAGGATATCTAGACGGAAAGGAACAGGCAGAGATGTCAGAGAGGTTTCTCGCAATTAGTCAAGTTTTCCCGTGCGCGAGCGACCGTGTCCGACACCGTACCAGCTTATTTATGGCCTGCAGGATACGTGTAAACACGAAAGTAGATGCAGAAGGGGAGGCCCGCTCGTTTCTTAACGTCCTGATGTGCTTGCCTTCATTCCACCCCACTTCATTCTACTCTCCCGACTTCACTTCACTTCACTTCACTTCACTTGACTCAGCTTAAGCCGACTCGCCTCTACTCTTTCTCTACATCCGTTTAATCGTTTATATTTTCCTCCCCTTTTCCTCTTCGTTCGCGCCATTTCATTAATTTTCACTATTAGGATTTGCTTTTCTCTTAAATGTTAATTTTTTTATTATGTTTGGGAAATGGATCGTTTCAGCGATAATCGTGCAAGAATTTTAGAATAGTATGGAAACTTATTTTCTAATTTATCTCATATACATGATTCTATATAATCATAATATACGTTATTTGTTTTACGTTAATTTATAGTTGATATCTTTTTCATTTTTTTTTCTTTTTAGACTTCTTCATGAAATCAATTTTCTAGGATATAAAATGAACGAGAGACTAACAAAATAGAATTTGACAAGAAATAATGCGTCAAATGGACTGAAAACATTTTAACCAAGGTAACTTTTAATACTATCTTCTTGTAATGATCGTACATGTACATATATCGTAGTATATTTCAACAAACGTTTATATTGAAATTTAGTTTCTTTAGGTTGTACCAAATAAATTTATTTTAAGAAGAGTTTGTTTCAACGTATCACGAATAAAAATAGTTGACGTTATGGATTTGTTATCATTTTTCGTATTTACTACTGAAATTTATATTATTCTTCCTACGTTAGTTCGATACAAACTCATCAATTTTTACTTGTCATATTTCACTCGGAATACATATGATACGTAAATAACAACCATTGTGGTAATTACGTATCAACTGTTTCTGCATAAATAATACGTGTATTAACTTTTGAGCTTCGTGCAAAAGTGCACGTAAATATGTTTATACAAAAGTTTGTAAAATTCAAGAGCAAACTTTGCACGTGTTAACATATTTTATGAAGATACTACGTTCAAAAATAATCTTGTCACATAATATCGTCATCGAATATATTTGTAGTTTTATTGTTCAAAGTAGTAGAATTTATCTTATTTTATGGTCAATAGAAATCAAACAACGAGTAAGCAATAAAACAACAATATTATTTACCCGTTGAGCTCGATCGTGTTACCACTGTTCGTTTTGAAAGGGCCAAATGCACCCTACTGGCTGTCGATGATTTCACTTCTTTCAATTGTGGTAATCGATTATCACGGAGAATATTTCCTATCGAGTCGAATGACCACGTGGCATCGTGTAGTATTGTGAGACGCGTTCAGAGCGTGAAATAAATTCTGTTGTATACACAACACAAGTATATATGCAGTATATATGAACTAGTTTGAGCGAGGAATTGGTCCCAGTTGCGATACAGGGAGAAGCCTATAGCACGCAGCGATATTGCGTGATCACTTGAAAACGTTCGCCCCGGGTAGCTAACTAGTTTTTAATTTCTTTGTTCTCTGTGTACACCTCGATACGTTTCAGCTTCCTTAACGTTTGTACCGACAAATATCCAACGTCAGTCATAGGAATTGCGGATGAATAAATACCAAAACTTAAATAAGGCTTCATAAACTGATCTGTTGCGAACAATGCTGCAGTTAAATATAGTTTGCCACGTATATGCGATGACGCGCTATGCTTTCGAGAAGAACTAGTGTTATCTTAATTACATGTGCGTACTCTGTATGGAGAAGATCGTTGTTACCAAGGATCGACCGATTTGCTCTGTAGATATGTTAGACGTTAGATTTTCAATTAGAGCTTTATATTTTATTCGTTTTCAAATGAACATTAAAATCGTTTTGAGTATTTTTCTTCTGAAATTACCGCAGGCTTCAAATCAACGAACATCGATGGAGAGAGAGAGATAAGTACAAACATGAGTGTTCTGGGAAGTGGCTGTTCTCAGCTCTTCTCGATTTTTTCCTTCTCGAAATAAGGCGCGAGTAGTGGAAACGACGTGCTTAATTCTATGGAATCAATTAGTTGGTTAGTTGTCATCACAGATCAGTTATAGAATGATCTTCGTATTTATATCACAGTTTACTAGTCCGTGAGCCTTTGTCTCTGAAAGAAGAAGAAGAAGAAACTAAATATATGACAAACATCATTATTTAATTTTACAAATTACTATTATTTTTGAACTTTGAAAGTTCAAGCTCGCAGGTATTATTTGATTGTTGAAACAATTTTGAACTGGAAATTTGTTACATCTATAACTCGATACTTGAGCAATATTTCTTAATAAAAATTTTTTGGTATGTTCGTTCTAAATTTTGGCGTACTATAAGTCAACAACGTTTGCAAAACGTTTCTAAAGTAGTGTGTTTTTATGTTTATTCAATATTACGCTTACCTTAAACGTATATAAGAATGCTTTTTCAAATCAATTTAGATATGGAACTGGTGACTAGTTTTTATTTCAACTAGCGATTGTAAAAGACAGTAATAATATTTCGACTAAATTATTTACATGTACATACTTTCAAAATGAAGGATTATCGTAAAATACGTTTGTCGGAACAATCAGTTGGTAGTACTCTTACTTTTTTAACTTGTTTACAAAACTTTTTTACAAAAATTGTTTTTTATAGGTAAATACCTCATTATTAAAAAGATTAAAAAAATATGTTTTATATGTTAAATATGTTATATAAATAAAATAAAAATTACAAGTTCCGTATAGACGAACTTTGACTACAACTTCTTTCCGTGTAAGGAGGAGAAAATGCATTACGCATCGCCACCAATGCTGATAGGTGGGATATGTGGGATTCGCCAAAGGTGTTGAACGGCCTATCCATTAAAAATCTCTTCTCAACTTTCTCTCTGAAAAGCAGAATTTGCCTCCCTCCGGTTGCGACACGGCTATTGCATTACAACCATAACTCTAACTAAATAAATAATGTTCGACTTTTAGTAATTATTCTCAATGTATTACAATACAAGACAAAAGTAAATATTACATGTATATTTTATATTTCATTTTGATTGTTATATTTAATATTTATGTTTTATACTAATATAAGCTAAAGTTACTGAATTAATATTCCGTGTGCGATATAAATTTGATAGATAGTGTGTATATGGAAGTGTTTGATAGTTTCAACATTAATAAATAAAATATTAATTTAATTAACTCTTAGCTTGTATTAATTTAAAATATAAACGTCAATTATCTAAGTACATTTATTTCGTTCATTGTTATATTGACAATAATTGTTTGCAGTAAAATTTCATATTTTTGTTATAGATAATCTTTTAACGAAATATCTTGGTACTTGTACGACATTTTTGCTTTACTCTTTAAACCACGAAAAAGCTAGCAGTAAGAAGAGACAGAGACTAAGAGATTGGTTGATTTACGCTCTTTTAATCAACGAAATTTCCTATTTTTAAAACAGATACTTTTTAAAATAGATCTATCCGTAAGATCGAAATGTTTAAAATTATTTATAGTTTACGATTACATATTTTTATTATTCACGTACATTTTAACCTGTTCGACAAGAACTGCTAAAAGAGAGGAATTTTACTGTTTATGCATTATTTATTTTTTCTTTGCGTCGCGTCGCGTCGATGTAAAGTAGATTGCGGACTGAGAAATGATCACGGCAGGACGAATAATTTATTGCAACAGCGTTATAATTCTATAATCTGAGGATAATGGAGGTCATTAGCGTAATGCTTGTCTTCGAGTCGGATGATCACACTGCCCTGAAATCTGTGATCATTTCCGACAACCCTCGGTATGCTTCGACGCTGCATGATTGCACGTTTATGTGATTCCTGTTATTTTCAATCATTATTTTCACCGGGTCCCCTTTCACCCTCGCCATCCCTCCATCAGCAGGTAATTGTTATAATGAACAGGAAAATGATAGGTTTAGCCTGCCTTGCTTCGTGTTTTGTTTGAGAAACCTCCGGACAATGCAATACATCTTTACAGCAGAGTGATTTACTGAATTTACTTTAGTCTTGCAAATATTTTCTTTCATTTTTATCGTAAATGGCTGCTTAGTCGCCAGAGCACTACTACTTTCCCTCTTTTCATTTATTTTATAAATTCATAACGTTCTTTATGGCGAATAACATTTTATTAGAAAAAGTCTCTAAACTCGGTAAATTAGAATGTTTAACGATAAATGTCCATAATTGTTTAATCTGTAATTCAATGGCAAGTTTTGTCAGTTGGAGTGAAGTATTTTTTTATTATAGTAATTCCCGTATATTAATTATTATGATTCTCAATATGTCCAACATAGGAGAAAAAGTTTAAGAGTATAGTATGTACGTAACGAGTCACGGGAGAAGTATAATTAAGGGTCTACAAACTCTAACGTGGTAATTATATTGGAACAGGTTAAAAACAAGAAAGCGTAGCATAAAATTATTCAAAGTGATTTTTCGATGGCTAATAATTGTGGTTATGCTAATGCATTAATTTTTGCTGTAGCAACAGCGTAAGATACATGTTCCTAGGGATTGAAGACCTTAGAAATCGTCAAGAATAATCAATTACTTATGTATATCATTATAATACTAATATATACTATATACAATATAAAACCAGTAATAATAATTGTTTTTAATAAATGCTAAATGTAACGTAAAATAAATTTACAAATGAACATTTCTTACTTTATGCATTTCCTATGAACGATTATTAAATATATATATATATATCCTGTATAACTTACTTTAAAAAGTTAGTAGTTTTCTTCAAAACGTTTAGTATTTTTATGATAGTATTGCATGTATCGATTATTGCTGACGCGTAGTCCCACAAGGAAAATTCGATAACGGTGAGGCGTATAGGTACATTATACCTACCTATCTAATAACAGAATTACACTAACAGCACTCATATGATGAAAACGAAAAATACAATACTAAATATTGAATTTAGATATTTATTAGAAACCATAATTTTCTAATGAAATTTAGACAGTACACCGATATATCGGATAATTCTAGCAACCTAATTTGTTCTAACTCTATTTCAAATAAGAGTAGAAAGTTCATAAAAATATTGTGCATAGCTTAACAACCTTCATTATCTTGTCAAACAAATGTCACAAATGCAACTATGCATATTTAAAAAAAAATACATACAGTTATTTTTATAGAGATTCATTCCTAAGGTGCAATCATTCCTATGGTCGTATAAAGAATGTAACATATAATTATTAAAAACTCGACGTAATTTCTAATGCTGAATCATCACGATATTCGTGTCATCAATATGTTATAAACGTATCTCAAAAGATTAGGCGGTAACTTAAAAGAATTTGGTTTATTCTGACAGACATAAGTATTAGGAATGTTAGTTAATGAAAAATTACACAAACCTGGAAAGTTGAGAAATTATTAAAATTTGTAGAACTTATTAGTCATGTGAAATTTTAGGCTATAAACCCCTGTATTCGATATCATAAAATTAACGTTCTTTCGTATATTTCCATATTCGTTACGTTTCTCGTTCACCGGTTGTATATGCTGCGAATAATATTATGATTCGCATCCTGAAAATTTCTCATTTCATCGCAAATTTTTCGACAGACTTTAAGTCAGGAAATTACTAGAAGACCAAGATATCATTATTAATTTATTATATATCTGTAATATTTGCAAATAATTTCAACAAATTTTTATCATGAGTTTTAGATCGCAATTTTACACGAATATAAAAATCTCAACGATTAATCGTTTTCTCGACTATCTAGAATAATTATCACGTTTCGTGTGGAACCAACGGATATCGTAATACTTTTGAATCGTAGTGCATGTCGATTTCGTTATTTCAGTATAAAAAAAAAACGATAAATGAAAGCTGGATTTTTCAATCTTCCGCCCTGAGCTTATTGCGAGTAAGTGTCTTCTCGGCATGCGGTGAAATAGAAATTAAAAAGAACCAAAGAGATTCGTTTAAAGAGATACGAAAGGTGTAGTAGGTGTGATATTTTGAACCAAATTCAGGACTTAAGTTAAGCTCGCGATAAAAGCTACTTTAAATAAGGCGTTCTACATATGATAATCGTGCAGATGGGTATATCGATATAGTAGTGGGGTAGGGTTGGGGTTGTGCTGGCATGGAACATATTCTATCAGTTTGATAGCTCTCGGTGGGACACTCGATGGCGGATGAAAGCTAAGGCGGATGCCTTGATATCTAATATCGGCTGTGCACCTTTATGTCGTCGGTATCGGTTTATGTTGCCCCGGGTAATCTTCACCTTTCCACACCAGACTTAAACTTTTCACGTAAGTGCAGCGCTGACTGGTAAATAAAAGTGTGAAAAGTTGCCATCGAGAAAACGCCATGAACTCTTGGGAGTACATAGTTTGTTGCGTTTGTATTCTTTTTCTCACTGTATATTATTTTATGGATGTGTTCCATGACGCGAGGCCAACAATCAATACCATTAAATATTTTCATACAATTTCATGTCTCATATACTCTCCCCCTTACTTAATTAACTATTAGTGTATTTTACTAATTTCCAATCTTTGTGGATCTTATGCAGTATATTATTCTCTATTTCACTTCTTGATCTATTTTCACTATATGTTTATTACTACATTTTTATATTTACTATATTTTACTACATTAATCTATTCTTAATTAGCATTTTTTCAAGCATCGAAAAGAAACGATAATGATATTAATATTAATATCGGTTAGAAAGTCATACTATAATACATTCGTACTATACATGTATATTATTGTGGTATAAATATTAGTAAAAATTTATTTCATGTTCATGAGATTTCTTCGTGGAAGAAATTCAAATTATTAGCTGAAAGGAATGCGAAGAAAATAAAAGAAAATTGTAAGGTAAAAGTAACGAAGATAAAAGAGGTAAGAAGTTGAAGGTATAATTCAGACTAGTTGTCGCGCGAACGAGATGTATCTGGATGTTGAAAAGATAGGTAGTCGCATGGCGAATAATTCCCACGTGCAGTTTAAGGGCTACCTGAGATGACAGGCTAGGGAGAAGCTACAGCAGCTATTTAACATTCCGCCTCATTTCCTGCCGCCTCTACAGCACCGCCTCCTCCTTCTCCTCTTCCCTCTCCAGATCCCGTCCTTCTCCTATTTCTCCTTCTTCGTTCCGGAGGAAACGTTCGCGCTCGATGCGAAAATTGCTTCGCCAAGAATTATTGACTATAAATTACTCGTCTCGCTACCCTAACCTCTTGGTTCCACCGTTACTCATGCAAATGACGGCGAAGCCCGCGGGCCCGTTTGGTGCACACGTTCGCGTTCGTTCCAATACTCACCACTTACTCAGTGTTATGCCGATCCGACGAGTAAACGGAAAACTACCTTGGCAAGCTAACTCTCGATATTGGCCGCGAATTGGCACGCATTTACATTTTATTACGCGTACTCAAGACAGACTGCCGTTTCTCTCGGGCTCTTTATTCGTTTCTTCCCTTCGATCGTTCGCTAGCATCCTTTCACCACCATCCACTACCTTTCGATTGTCATTGCGATCGCGATTGCAAAGATTCTTCTTGTTCCACGAGACATCGCACAAATACCTCAACTCTCGGATATTGCTGTTTAAAGGTTACCGTAAAACGACACCGATCAATTACCAACACAAGTTAACGAATAAGCAAGTAAACGATCACTCTCTTATTTCGTAGCAGTACTTTAGTTCCTTTCTTTCTTTCTTTCTTCCTTTTCCTTTCTTTGTCTTTTACTTTCTTACAGATTTATTTTAAAGTGATATTGGTACGGCGTATACACGATTTTGATACATTCGATATCCCGCACTACCTTAAGAGAAGGAGGCACAGATAGAAAAAGGCGAGAAAGAGAAAAGGGAAGAGAAGGGTCGGGAGAAAGAGGGAAGGGAAGAGAAGGGAAAAGAATGCGGTATACTGACGCTAAATTGAATTTTTTTCAATTCATTCCACTTCCCACAAGCGAGCTCAAACTCGATGAGTATCTGTACGCGACAGCGGCACCTATTCGCAGTAAATTCTCATTATTTTTAAATTGGAAATGAGAAGTGTACGCGGCGGGTGTGGTTGAGAGCACCTTTGCCGCTGCAGAGTAAAAAAGACAAGAACTCGGCAGTGTATTATTCCAGGCCGATGCCTATCCTAACAGCGGAAGAGTCGCAGAAACTAATTTAATTACCTGGCTGGTGTCAATAACAGTAATCGTTCTCTGTTCGAACCTCAATTTCCAAGGATCTGATTAAATATCGTCCGCCTAATTTTCCATAATCTGCATTTTTAATAACCATACCTTTCAATGTAAGTTATCTTGCGATTTCGTATACCTGCACATCGTATATGCGAGTCAGATAAATATTTTCGATACGTTGATCGAACTTTGGGAACTCGAATTAAAAGAGGAAAGCTAATCTACGAGTTATGGAGGTTTTGTCTATTAACTTTTTCGAGCATGGGAATTTTAACAAACCAAAACGACTTGAAGGGCTTTGTGAAAGAGAAATTATGTGATTAATATTTTTCGGACCGTATCGAAAAAAGACAGATTCAACTTTTAGTGGTTGATTGTTTATCCGCAAAAATAAATTTTTGTTATTGTCGGTAACGATTATCCGATAGTGGTCAGGAGTATAGAAGCGTTGATATTGTTTATCAATAGTCAAAAAAGTTATTCGAAATCATCGTTTAAACCAAGCAACCAATTCGTTATACTGCAACTTTAAATTTGTTTATGATCTTTGCTTATCTTTTCCTAACACAAAATTGCAAATCTCGGTCGAAAATTCCTGTCAATTTCTAAAACAATTCGATCTCGTAAAGTTTAAAACTCACTGCATTCGGTAAGGGTCAAAAATAGCAGTTATTTCTAAAATTTTTCTCGGGGAAGTCATTGAGACAAAGATGAAGAAAGAAAAAAAAATAAAATAATTAAAGAATCTTAATATTTTAGCGTTCTGATTACTAATAACCACTATAAATAAATGATCAAAATCTTTTTGAATACCAATAACCGATGAAGGAATTTCTTTTAGTCGCTTTCGATTATCGTCAATTTTGATTAACATTACGGATAATCAATAGTTAGAAGAAAAGCAGCAAAATTTGACCACACTGTAGAAGCACAATGTGTTTGATATCTCGCAGAAAACTTTACAAGAATGCTTACTTTAACTTCTGAGAGGTTTAATTGTAACTTACGAGATTAATGTTTCCGGGTTTTCTCTGTTACTTTCAGATAAAATATATTTTCCAAGCAAATAAAACCAAAGCAAAATAAATGCAAGAACTGTTATGAAGAAGTATGATCTATTTGTATATACATATATCTAGCTTGTTATTTTTTCGCGTTATTTGTCTAAACATATAACTAGTCCGGTAGCGTATTGAACATTTTGATTTAAAACTCGAGTATCTTCGTATGATTTAGGGTAGATTTTAAGGATTTTATATTTAGGGTAGGTAGGGTACAATTTTACTTGTAATCTATAAAATTTAGCTATGAACCATGGTAAAAGATAAGAATACAATTTCTTATCAAACGAATAAAAGTAAAGGCATGTGTGTGTGCATGAAGTTAATAAACGATAAGGTTTTTATAAAGAATTATTGTATTTATTAAAAGACACGAATCCTTAATTTGGTTCAAACTCATTTATTAATCGGAGCCAAGATACAGTCTGTCCTTGAGGCAGTACTTTTACAATAACATGGTATTATATTTCTTGAAAAATAAGAATTGTACTAGATTAGTAATAGTATAAATCGAGAGTATTAGATATTTCGCTGCATCTAAGGACAAAATTTCATGTACAATATTAGATTTACAGATTCAGGCCACAGCGTTGAAATAGGTTAGACAGAATAGCCGATGAACATTCGATACAAAGAGTGTAGCGAGTAGGAGAGGTAGCTACCGGTCGTTCGAACATATCCAAACAGAACGAATAAATATCTATGTATGTATATGTAATGTACGTTACAAGATGATCGGGCTTACTTTCTTGTGAAAATCAAGTTCCTCAAATAGCTGAAACATTGGATCGATTTCTAAAATTAAGTACAGATATCTGCGAAACAATGTTCCTTTCATCGAAAAGGGGAACAATCATTTTGTATCGCGAGTTGGATCTTAAACTTAATCGAGCAATAAAAAAAGTTAACTAGCCTTGCAATTGTGTTTGTGTATGAAAATAATTTGACCGATGAAGTATATGTATAGTAAATTGTATTTTCTGGTTAATCTATTGTTTGAGAAGCGGAACGAAATATTATAGATAAAGGTTAAATAGAACTTCCAATTAATAATTATCTTTACTCGTTTGTTATATTTTTCTTTGTTCTAATTTTAAATACTCCCCTTATTACAATAAATTATTTTCAAACACATCTCAACCTGTTTGATATGATAAATAATTCAGAATCACCTAAACAATAGTCTTTATACAACAAGTGTTAGAATATGTTATATTATCAAACACTTAAGTAATAATGTATCTTCTGTTTCTTGTTTGCAACTATTATACATTTAACTACTATTCTATTGTTAGAGCAGTAAACAACTTTTCGTCACTTTCACAAAAGATCCGAGAAGGATATTTTTTTTATCCGCATAATACACTATTGGTTTCTCTTCTTTCTCTCTTATAGGATATCAACACACTTGTTAGCTTTGTTTATGTTAATATATCACCATACGATAGCGATTACTTTTTTCTTTTTATATTTTTAGAAGATCTGTGGTGTATCGAGTTGTTTGACTTCGAATACTACCGATACTAAGACAATAAGAGCTGCCGCGAAAAAAGATATCAGTTAATAAGTTAAATAAATTAAAGTAGATTAATTCTCGGTTCTCTTGTGTACGTTATACTTGTATATATGTATATCACAATCCCAAAATTCGAGAAACTTTTTGTATGGGTGTTACAACGATATTTTCGAACAAGTCCACCCTGTTTTGTCGTGGACCACAACAGTAGTAATCACTCGATAACAGATACATCTCGTGACAAAAGGTATTATGGCGGTTAAAAGTTTACCAGTAAACCTCTGCTTGCGTATATTGTCCGAGGAAAATTATATCAAGAAAATGTTGACTTAACTCGAAGAAATTGCGATCTAATTAATTCTCTGCAAGACACATTATAATATAGTTTTATGCAGGTGATTAGTACCATTAACATCAACTATACAATTATTGCTATGGAAGCAGTACGACGATTCAGAGCCTCGATAAATTCAAATGAACTTATACATACATACATACATACATACATACATACAGCTCGTACGTACGTATATGTATATTATATATTGTCTTTAAGTAATCTAATCTACGTATAATTTTTAAAATTACAGTAGCTCTCTTTCGTTCTCGTCGTTATATACCATAAATTCAATTGAATTCATCATTCACGCTGAAATAGCGTAACTTACAACACGTTATTATACAAACAGCTCTTTGTTTTAACGTATAATACTTTTCCTACTGCATTTGTTCCTTTATGTACATAGCATATCTAGCGATAACTACAATTATAATAACAACTAATATACAACTTATCAACGATGCGACGACACAACAGGTCTATTATAGACGAGAATAGTACGAGCCCGAATATCTGACATCGTGGATAAATTATATATTACACTGCATTCAACGTTTATTCAGTACGCTATTATCTCAATTAATTAATTATCTTTATTGTCAATACATTCGGAACAACGTCGCTGCACCTTCAACAACAGGGTCTTGTTCAAACTTTCTGATTTGGATTTTTAGCGTTGATGAGTTGTTCGTGCATCTGCTTTGGTTGTTTTCTTTTAAATATGCATATGTATATAAGTACATATGTAGGTATAGTTAGTCACAAAAGCATCCGACCATGTTACGTATATGATATACTTTGAATAAAATTACATATTAGTAAAGAAAAGAAAATAATTCAGAGTCTACTTTCAGCAAATATTTATTAGTTTATTTCATAGTAATGGACTAATTGTTTGAAAATAAAATAAAAAAATATATATATACTAAACAATTATATTTAAAAAATTAAATATCAGATATGTATTCCGATGGGCAGATATTTTTGTGACATACATATATATTTTTTGCAAAGGAGTTTTGTTTTGCAAAGTTTTGTTTTGTTTGCGAAGGAGGAACAAACAAAGACAAGGTACCGGTTCACGGGAACGATTTAATGTTACAGGACGTCCGAATGGATTAACGGGACCGATCGGTTAAAAGGCGAATTATTACATAATTATATGTATTGACTCGCACGTAGTTGAATCAGTTTCCTATATTTGTCTAAATACTTATTTTTTTATATCTTATATAACCTATATGAACTAACAATTTGTTTAATTTTAATAGTGGCCACCTCACTTTTCCTGGGTTTTACTATTTGGTTCACATGTTTCGTGCATATCATTCATTTGTCGCGTTATACGTTATGTGTATGTGTATGTATATAGAGGTTATTACACATGTTCGAAATCGCGCATATATATATATATATATATTTATATATATATATATTTAATCTTACTTGTGTTTATACGTGTATATACGACGTTTTTTTATATTCTTTGCTGAAAGATGTGCGTGTGTATTACCTGCTTGTAAAAGTATCTCATATATGTTTCCTTTACTCTTATCCCGCTCTCTTTCTCTCATCCTCTCTCGCTTTCTTTCTCGCCTCGTCTTTGAAACAGACACGCGCACACTCACGCATTCAAGACGCGTCGACACGCTTGAGTCAACTACACACACATACATATTCGAATACAGCTCTCACTCTTTATCATGTAACATGTTTCCTGTGTGTGCGTGTAAAGTTCGCAATTACTTAATTGTCGAGTTTTAGTTACGTTCTCCTATTTGGTACGACAGAACTTATAGGTGAAATGTGAACGCTAAATTACAGTATAATTGTACGCTATTCCATATTTGGATAGAACTCGGACGACGTTCTCATAGCTGATACCATTTCTTGTCTTTGTACTTGAGCATCAATCCGTGAGCAGATTGCGAGAAACCCTCAGCTTCGGACATCATGCGTCCTGTTCGCTCCTCCAATTGTGACAACTTCTCACCTCGCTCGAGAACCATTTGATGAGCCACGTTTACTTCTCCCGTCGCTGTTGTCACACGTTCTCGCATATTTTCCGTTGCTGCGTTCGGTCCTGGTATATGTTTTGCAACCGTACGGGAAGCTCGACCGCTTGATTCACCAACTGAAAATAACATTAATTCTGCTATTTAATTTATTGAATACCGGAGTAAAATACAATATACTTTTGTACATTTAGATTCTCTGGTACGTTATCGTCTTAATATAATGCATAAATATGAAATATTCTTTTTTCAAACAATATTTCTATCATATACTACATTTAATCTTATCTTATCTTCTTAAAGATCTTTTTAAATCTTACTAAAATTATATTTAATCAAAATATGATTCATGCTATTACATACACTTCCCTAAGAAATAATTATTTTCGTTATTTCTGATTTATAAAGATCACCAGTAACAAAAGTCAAAAATTCTTCGCCTAAACCATGCTTTTATAGTTTTTCATTCCAAAGCAATTTGTTCGTTCGCTTGTATACAGTAATATCTTAAATGATTGGAAAGATAGTAATATCATGATAGACAGAATGTAATACCCAATCTGATCTAATCAGATCTTGCGATTGATGTAGAATAAACAAAATGAATTTCAATCTCGCTAAATGCTATGTAATGAGGTAATTCCGTAACAGTCGTTCTATAATCTTTGAATATGAGCTTAATGGTCATGAATTAGCAACTAGTGCAATTAACGGCCTTGGTATCTGCATTGCACCTACATTAAGCTGAAAGCATTGCCATAAAATTGTGTGCACTGCTCTTAAATCGTTAAATTCTATTGCTCGTTCTCCTACCAATTTTAAAGACATTTTCATTATTAACGTATTATATTTTCCGGTAATTAGATCTCAATTAGAGTATGTTGTAATTATTTCCTTTTCTCGATTCTTAACATAAAACCTGACCATTGAGACAGTTGGACATACATTCCTTATCTATATAGCTTTTCATTTGAACAAAACTATGTTGTGTAACGATCGCAATTATGAACCATAGCTAAATACGCTTAATATGACCTCTTTGGCTGAATGTAGAATTGTCAATGATCTTTCGTTTTTATTTAAAATTGTAAGTAGTCAAGTCTCATCTTCTCAATTATTACAACTCATTTATTCGTACACTTGTTCAAAAACTTCTACAATAGAATTACACATTTAATTACGCTATCGTAAAATCTAAATATGGTTCAAGTGATTCAATTAATCGAACACTAAAATTAGCCAATACATTTACGGATAAGATGCATTGTTCCTGTAGCTCTGTTCATTGTTTCAAGTAATCTTTATACGTAGCGTTGTTTTCACATTGTTTAGATTGCGTTTTTAGTTGTAGAATTTTTGTAATTGCAGTACGTGTATTTAATTTTATACCGCTTATTATGTAGCTCATTATGTTACTGTTCTTTTACTTCTGCTCTTCTTTCTGTATTTTCTAGTTTTGTTTATTTCTTATCTTATACATAATTGCCTGTACATATTGGATTCATACTCATTCTATTAACAAATAAATAAATAAGTAACAAATAACAAAGTTAAACTTACATAGCTCTTCTCTATCAAGGCTTCGTGATCCTCCGCCGAAGAGGCCTTTGAAGAAACTTTCTTTAGGTGGTTCAGGCATATCGTGACCGGTAAACAAGTCTCCCATCATTTCAGTTAATTCACCACTGAAAACAATACATTTAAAATGGTTAAAAGATTCCAATTCAATTCAAGAATTCAACTGTTTTTAAAATTATTCCTACACGTATGTCACATAGCAAAAATACCTACATACAAAATTTTATTCTTATATTTAACTTTTCTCTTTAACACAATTTTCACTACAAATATTTTTGAGTTATGAGTTCCAAACTGAGGTGAAACAGGTGAAAAAGGTAACTAAAGATTATATCAAATATCGTTATATTTGTATTGTATCATATAAAAGAAACGATTAGATAAATGAAATTGTTTATAAATAACTGTAAAATACATATGTATTGTGGAATTAAAGCGATCCTTATTTGCCCTTCTAAATCATCGTTTTAATGTTTACAAAAAGATACATTTAAAGATTAAAAAAGTCTGAAATGAATAATTTTTATTATTATAGTATTTAGAAAAGCAGTTTAAAAATACGTCTCACGGAACAGATATAAATATATAATAAATATGCACGTACAGTAGTTCTAAAGCATGAAAGTTTTTTCTATAAATAACTGAAATGAAAACAAAATTAAAAATGGATATCTGCAAGTCCTTTTCTAAATCTAATTATACAATCTTTTAACAAATTAATTTTCTAATACACAAAGGAAAAACAGAAATTCTATTAAATGACAAATCAAAATAAAAACACGATGAAAATGTTTTTACTGCATATGTATCATCAACATTGATTGCATGGAAAATGATGGAATACTGAAATCAAATTAATATATTTAGAAGCGAAGAATATTATTTCTTGACAAGATACGAATTAACAGACGAATTTGAAAACACCAATTCTAGATTTAACAACCTCATACCATAACATTAATTAAATACGAAGGAAGGAAATAATGAGGAATATAAATTTTCAACAGGAATAATAAAATTCGAATTTTTAACTTCCCTATTAAATTCGTTGAGATATTACGATAAAAGTGAATCATACCAAAATTGACTGGATACAGAAAACTTTTGGATCTCAGTGGGCGACGAGAGATATAAGCCATGGCCCCTATTGCTGAAGCAAAGTGTCTTTGCAATTCTGTAAAAAAGATATACAATAATTAGTGTGATATCTGTTGGTTTCATAAAGTTTATACGAAATATGTAGATGTACTGTGATGATAATATCGAAATTGAAAAAATGTGTGCTTACGTATATATTTAATAAGCTTTATCATATAACGAAAATACTAATAAAAATCGAAACAGCCGTCCGAACGACGTTTACCATGAGGTAAAGAAGTATAGGGATTGAGATGATTTATCGGAAAGAAATAAAATATATATGTATAGCACGCAAGGCATTGTATGTTGTATAAAATACATATTGTGAAAAGTGTATTTTATAGATCACTTACTGATCGGTATCGCCATTAACAAAGAGTTGATGACCCCATATGGACAACATGGGGTCTACAATGCCATGTTTTGTAGTCTGAAAACTGTTAGAGATTACAGAGACAGGAGAAAAGTGAGCGTTAAGCCATACACGAGTAAAAAGAGATTTTTAGTTCGCATAATTAGCATTAACCCTTAAAACATTGGATCTTTTTATCTTCAAGATATTTCCAACAAATGTATTCCACTTGAATACACGATCGCTGTTTTTTTAATATGTAAAGAGGATGATGTAAGAAGAATGATAGGTAAAAGAATAATAACATAAATCGTTGTTTACAAAACTTGTTGCTGTCTAATAATCTTTTTTAATTTAGTATAAACTATAGTATTAAATAGAGTGAATTTTGTGACAATACTCATATTCTGATTAGTAAGAACATGAATTCAGACTTTACATAATACATGTACAATGTAGATATTAACTTGTACATTGGAAACATGCCACAATCAAGTTCTCGAAATATCTCTAATTTTGAACATCAAATAAATATTATTAATTAAACAGGAGTGTTGAAACTTGCACAATAATGTATTTAAAATTTTAAACCATTATATATTGAATATCATTAGATAATTTAACCCTCAATTGGTATCGTTAGTTCAGAAGTGATTTAATGATTAAAAAAACAATAGGCCATTTCATTCAAGAAAATGTTATTATTAGCAAAATTTCAGAAGCTGTGACTCTCAGACGACCTTCATTCTCGTAGTCTAATTTCCCTCCTGAGACGAAGTAACTTTCTCTCGAAAGATTATTTTCTATCAATTTTCAAATAAGAAAATAATTGAGAGTGGCAGAGTTAAGTGGGACATCCTGTGTATTCAAAGTACTTTTCAGGAAAAACATTAAACAAACAATGAGTGTGCCCTAGTCTTACCTCCGAGTTATGGTCAAACTATGTATTCTTCGTCTTTTGCATTTCAAAGCGGATTTCATTTGTTACAAAATATCAATGCAAAATTAACTTGACCATCAATCTACCACTATTCATGATATGTGGAATAGATCGTATAATTGTCTAGTTTTTATCGATCATAGCTTTTGAATATATTTCTTCCTGATATTCAAAGGAAATATTAAAAGTATTTCATTCGTGATAATTACATAGACAACAAATATTAATAATAGGTTTTACAGTTACACCAGAAATACATATAACGATTAAATAAAATTTAGGAGTGACAAAACCCTGTTAAACCTAAAAATGTTACTGAAACGATAAGTTGAACAAAAAAAAAAAAAAAATAAACTGGATGTTTTCAACAAAATAAATAATTATGTAAATTTCATAGTTTAAATTCTAGAGTTTTGTAGTCTAATATGTATAAGACCGTAGGGATAAGAACTTGCACAGTTTTTACTTTATGTAATAAGAAGTAAAGAACGAGTACATATTTTATATGAATTTGTAGAGAGAAAAAAATATTCGACCGATCCAATTTGCTGGACTCGATCTCGGATTCGATTCCGGATCGCGCTAGCCGGGCAAGTGTTTTCCCAATTAAACTATACAAACTGTCGGTAAATATTTTTCCCTTAATTTTTAAGTCTTAAATTAGGCTGTTGCCTACAAATATTTATTCTAAATTCTACCAGGGATACTTCTATATTCTAAATGGTACACTTAGAAATATTTTGTATATCAAGACCAAAATTTGACATTATCAAATATTAATATCTTTAAAAGAGCATCAAAATGAACCATACGATATGTATACATATGTATATACATTATTTTACATCTTATATTAACATAGTGTACAAGATAAAGTATAATT
Organism: Bombus impatiens; assembly: GCF_000188095.3. NCBI lineage: Eukaryota > Metazoa > Arthropoda > Insecta > Hymenoptera > Apidae > Bombus > Bombus impatiens. Next base: position 107,154 of record NT_176539.1, on the reverse strand, counting down.
TTGTTTCAAAAATAACACCCCTTGAAAAAATAAAAAATATTCGTTTAACGAAATAAACAGTACCTATACACTATATTTCACACAATTGAAACAAGCTGTAACTCTAAAACGGTAAAAGATAGAAAAAGATTTCATCGGACAAAATTAAACTTTGTTTAGTGTAAATATTTTTAAATCATCTTAATTTTCTCAAATAAAAATATAATAGGCTATGAACTTTTTTCTACACCAATTTATGTATATTGATCGTATTGTTTTTTTAATAATAATTTATATATAGTACAGACAGTTTTATACAAAAAAATAAAGGTTACACATATATTTATGTATAATGTATATACATGTACATCTAGAGAAATCTTTCATTCTTTTAACTGAGTAACAAAATACACTCAATGAGTAACTATAAACACATATACAAAATACTCGAAAATGATTTGTCACAATAACCATAGCGTTATTCTATACCTCTGGATTAATGAAAATCTCAAAAAAAAATCTTTTTGATTGCATCCAAAATCGGATATTCTAGTCATCATCAGTGTCAAAAGTCTCAAAGGAATTACAGATCGCAATTCAACCGATTTGGAAAAGATGTTGAAGTATCATTAGTTTTCAGACTCACTTTATTTGTAATGTACTTACATTTTGCAATTAGATACAGGGAAAATAACAAATATATTGAAAATAATGCCAATGAAAGACCGATTAAACTTTGACATCATTTTTCAAGAGAAGGGTCAGTTGCGATCCATGATTCCTTTCATAAGTTTGGTTCTCGTGACAACTACAGTACGATGCAGCTAAAAATTTTGTCCTTGAACTTCAAGATCAAGGTCAATCTTGCAGCTATTTTTGGCATACTTTTATTGATCCAAAGGTGTAAAATAACGCTACGATGCTCGTGACAAATCATTTTCGAACACCCTGTATCTACATCCAGGGACGAATTTATCTTAACGGCAATAATAATATAAGCGCCGGGCCCCGAAAGTGCTTGTCAAAAAGACTAATAAACGATTATCAGAATTACACAAAATACATTTGTTAGTATGCAAAGACTGGGAAATAAATTTTAGCTTAGCTGAAACGATGTCTACTGGATCAACACGTATAATCGTTCGAATATTCGAAACATTCAATGGGTCCATTCCAAAGTGTTTTGGAGAATTTTTACGTTCTATAGAATACATGAAAAATAATTGAATCCTCCAACGAGACTCGCTTGCCATAGGAATTTTAAACGCAGTTTTGGACTGCCATCGCATTGTGCGTATTTTAATTACTACGCATGAAGTTCACCGTCTAAATGAGTATCATATTCTGACAGATTAGCTAAAGAATCCCTAAAACGAAATATTAATTTCCTGATGGTTTAACGAACATCGATTTAGCCAGGCTAAATTATTTAAAATTTGGCTTAGTTCAGGGGCTCCAAAATGATTATTTTTAACTTCAAGCTCTCGAAGGTTTAAATCCCCCACTGCATAATCTAATGTTTAAAAAATACATATATATGTATAAGTATATATACACCATTCATTGTACACTGATAGTATACTAATATCAGAGAAGGAATGCGTAACGTCATTTGATAGCGTTGACGATTCAGTTTTACATTAATCTTCGGACCTAATCTATGGCAATTTACTACATGGTATAATATCACGTGGCAAGTCGTTGCATTTGCCTCAACAAACGCTATGATATTCTAATTAAAAAGATACGGGGTCCCATTTAAAAAAATTAACTTGACTTTATATACTAAGCATTTTTGAAGTAAAAACAATTTTTTGATAACTTAAATCCCTCGTGAGATATTCCACTGTTTCTGTTTAAACGGAACACCTTATATATCTTAAATGGAAATGTATGTTATACAGGGTGGTTGGTAACTAGTGGTACAAGCGGAAAGGGGGTGATTCTACGCGAAAAAAGAAGTCGAAAATATAGAATAAAAATTTTTCGTTTGAGGCTTTGTTTTCGAGAAAATCGACTTTGAATTTTCGCTCGGTACGCGTGCGGTACGTTATAACGGATCTCAATAGATCGTTGTCTCGATGGAAAAATTAAAAAAATTAAAAAGAAAATTTTTATTCTATATTTTCGACTTCTTTTTTCGCGTAGAATCACCCCCTTTCCGCTTGTACCACTAGTTACCAACCACCCTGTATAACATACATTTCCATTTAAGTGGAAACGATGAAATACTAATACTAGCACAGGATTAAAGTTATCAAAAAATTGTTATTACAAACGCTGTTTAATATATAGAGAGACATTAGGTGTTATAATTAGTGTAAATGGATATTATAAATAACTTTTTGTAAGTATATATATTTTATAGTATAATACATATGTATATTATATATATGTATAATTCAAATTGATATAACTCAATATAAATAAGTAATATATTTCATGTTGCGTACAACATTTTTGGATAATCATCAATTATATTAATAATCAGAATATGAATATTCATATTAACGGAAAAGAATATTTAAGAAAACAGAAAAGAACACTATCATAACAGAAAAGAAATATACTACGTAAGAAGAATATGAATTGAAGATGCAAATTTGCTATTATTTCAAAAGTAAATAGCTGCCAATTCAATAGAGTAAATAGTAGTAGTAGCATAGAACTGTTTATTGAATTAACTATATAGAAGATATTAAACAGTGCAAAAGAGGTGCTTATATAAAGAATACTACATGAAACATGCTATAAGTGTATTAAGGGTTAACGAATATACGTTAGATATAGTAAAGAAATTACATGCTATAAATATTAATATTGCTTATTATCATTTCACTAAATATACTTAATTAATTATTCTATACTTATATTGGTGTCAGATATCAAGTAATATCTATACAACATTCACTCAGCTACATAATACATGGTGCATAACGCTATGCAACGAAAGAATGTTTAAATTCGTATTTCAAAAATATAAAGAGATCGCGGAATTATTATTCATCGTATATATAAATGTATATATAGATAGATAATAGTAAACATAATTTAAGTATGCCCACTATAGCTTTCACAAATATTTATATCGGTATGTTGAAAAGTACATGAAATTTAAAAAAAGAAAGTAAAATTTAAAAAAATCTAGTAATATATCTGCATACATATGAATAAATCAATAAATTTTCAATTTTAAATTCATAAACAAATAAACTATATTGTACATATATATAATAAAACATATAATTCCATTCGAAATCAGTATATGCAATTAGTTACATGTTCCATACGTAATCAATTCAACGTAATCAAAAACTAATTAATAAACAAAGTTTTATATAAAAAAGTTTATATAACGTTAATAATAAACAAAATATGAGAAATTCGATTATTATATTTGAATTCAAGTCGAAGTTCCCCTTGTATTAAATGATTATTCTATTCATCAAAACTACAACAATGTTTTCTCAATAAACGATCAAAGGATGAAAATATTATAATATATACTTTAATATTTACAATTGTGTACGTTATAATAATATTAGATTGTTTCTTTTTAAACAGCTGGTAATGTCATGTTTTGGTGACTCATCGACGATTAATATTTCATTATATTTTGACTATTTTTTTAAAGCTCCCACTATTTAAAAATATAAACATTTAAACAATTAAGAAATTAGTAGTTAAAGCCGTTACACGTACAATAGTTATTTAGAATAATTATTTTTTTTACTATTACATACATATATTCCAAAAATAATCAATTAGAAGTATTAGCCAAGAAAATAATGTCATTAGTATGAAATGACTTTTATGCTACATTCGACGATGTACATATATAAAATGTTGCAGTCTTGCAATGTTGCAATAATGCAATAGCATATAGTGCATTATATACCATGTGCAGTTAGAATGATTATTTTGCTGCAAAGCTAATATAATGAAACAATTGTTATTCTTACCTCAAATCTATAAGCGGTAGAAAATCGACGTCTATAAGCGGCCTCAGACTTGGCAAACTATAAGTAGTTATGTGACCATTTGAAATGTAACATACAAGACAGACATTGTCTGAAACACACAGAAGATTTTGCTCTTTTATCTATATTAATTTAACTTGATTTTTACCAGATGAGTTGAATACTGACTTGCTATTTACTCAAAAATGTTGATGCTGACTGAATATAATTCAACCCAAACTATATGTATTACATAGCAATAAAGCAATTCATAATATCTCATATTACACATATCGAATTGTATTCCAACGATTACGTAAAAATGTTCGAAGTATGCTTGTTATACTACGATCTTACGATCTGCGACAACGGTGCACTACAGAAATATATGTAACTAGCATAAAATTCCTTTCTTATTGACCCACAATCTTAAACAGATACTAAAATTTGAAATTGTTGTGAATTCTCTTGATCGGATGATTAGAAGAAAAATTAAACGTAATTCTGGCATCTGCTTATCACACAACTTTCGGAATTTGAAGTGAAACGTTTGAAATGTGTACCAATATAAAAGCAGGAAAGGACAACATATTTTAAACGTAACTGTATATTGTACATCTATAATTATTATCAAATACTAATTAGTTAGTAATATACATATGTATACTTAATTCGAAAACTTAAGACTTTGTACAAATATGAAATAAATTGTTTACGAAAAAAAAGGATATTTACGATACATACCTTTCAAAGACGTAATCTCTGCTTTAATCACAATATGACTTTCAGCCAGTTGTTGTCTGTACTGACAATTTTGCGAGGGTAATGCTACAACCCTCGCTTGTTTTTCTGACGCTAATACAACGAATTGGCGGTCTTCGAAGCCCTCTCCTGTAGCTACTTGAGTGTTCATCGATGGAGAAGACGTTCGACTATTACATTTGCCTTGACTTCCTGTAACGATAAAAGGCGCATCGCGTCACTGGAAGAAAACCGTTTCTAAAAAAATATTTGTAAAAATATTTTTGCCAATGAAAATTCGAATTTACAGCAAATCTCACTACTAAATACATTATACAGGGTGTTACGGATAGTACAACCGAGTATAACTGGATTCCTTGTGAACAAATAAATCAAATATATAGAATAATGATTTTCCATTTGCGACTTCGTTGTCGACAAAATTAAATTTGAAAATTCCTTACGAACGCTAGCACTTTTCGCGTTTGCGACTTCGCCGTACTATAATGGTATAATTAACTTGTCCCTGTATTTAGCATACTGAGGACACTGCAATATCACTCAACTCTATTCTATTGGATTTTTTGTTGAGGTCTCATTAACGAATTTGTATATCTAAAAATTAAACAAATAATGAACCATTGCAAGAGAGGGTTATACAGCTATTTGAGCAAGTATAGACCAAAAATTCGTTGCCATCAGTTTATGCTTTCATGATTCGAGAAGCAACAATTTGTTTACGGCAAGATTTCGCTAAGACGTAGCGTTAATCTGTATCCTTCATAACATTAGCAAAATCCTAACGTATAATGTAATCGGTTAAGTTGCAAAAGCAACAATTGCATAGACGAAAAATTTTCAAATTTAATTTCCAAGACGAAGCAGCAGATAGAAAATCGTTGTTCTGTATTTTTGGTTTATTTTTTCATACAGAGTCCACCCATGTCAGCTTGTACCACCCATTTCGAAACATCCTGTATATTACAAATTACATTATTTTATAGAATTATACTATGTAGATAATGTCACTAATAATATAACAGTTGCAATATATATTAAAAAAACATATCATATGTATCATAACATACTATTGCGTTCTTTACTCTCCATACTGTCGTCTTTCCAGGACTCGTAAGAGTATGGAATCAGGGCACCATTACAATCTAAGAAGAACATTGATAGAATACATCCCTTTAACTTAAACGTAGATCCATCTATAAAAACAAATAGAATAATCATTACATTAGGTTATACCTTGTCTCATGCGCACAGACATACATAGAAAGGCCTAATACATTTCATGGAACACAATAACACTTACTGCAGGTAGAAACAACGACTGGATGAGCGTGTCGTTCTCCACGAGCAGGTGTATTAAATATCACCGTTTGTATAGATCCTAAGGATGTACCGATCCAAAGTGTTGGCACAGGACTGGTATCTTAAGAATAGAATAAAGCATATTAATAAGAGCATCGATTAAGAAGCAATTTCGTGTGAAAATGTCACATACCGCTCTTTTTCGTGTAGGAATCTGCGAATGTAAGGCAGCTGATGGTTTCTGTGGTGATATTCTCGAGCGACGACATGCTCGAGCTTCTTGATCGTTGAAACGAACTGTCATATTTGTCTACCCGACCAGCAATCCCGAGAATAAATGGAAAATTAAATACCGAACACGTAACATTGCCGTATAAATCATGACGAGCATGCAACATCTATCACAGTAAACATCTCTGACAAGTTAAGTTTTCTAACGTAAATTAACGAAAATCGGTAAGAGACTCGGTCAGAGTGTGAAAGAAAACTTAAACGTTTTGGATAGTGACACTAACATAATAACAAGAATAGCAATAATTACAACAACAACAATAATAATAATAATAACAGCGACAGCAACAACAACAACTATTATGACTAGTACCTCTCTTGATAGGACAGTTCACAAAGTAACATCTTTCATTCGTTTCAACATTCATCAAGTCGATCCGATGTATGTATATCTAGTATGTCGCAAAGTTCGTTAGAATGCCACGCAAAACGAAACGAACAGAAAATAAGGTAACATTGTAATTGTAATTAAGAGATCAGTCAATCTTAAGCGAATATGTTATTGGCACTATGTGCCGATTCATCATGCGCAAATTACGTGTAGCCAAATCAACGACGTATATCCCACTTTCATTCTGTTCCCTATTAATTATCGCGTTCAACAAAATGAAGTACTAGAACTTTATACTTAAGTGATGTAATTAACATAATACTTGAGTAATATATTTAAACGGTGTTAGTAATATTAATTTTCATATTTACCTAAAATCATTAGATAAATGGTAAAAGTATAAGGTCGATGAGATTCTGTAATAAGACGCGTACATTTGTAATAAGATTTCCAACTAGGGTGAACGTTAACAAACATTTTACGACATATATTATTCGTTAAAATCTTGCAAATTACAGATTGAATGGAACTTTAAGTTATATTTCCATTTTAAATGCAACTAAGGACCGGTTACCGTGTCAATCTCAATCGTCAAAATTTATTTTTATTTAAAAAAAATTATTTTTTATTTGCGTCCGACACAATTCTTGTTCGATTCATGAAAGGACATCTCGGTCGAAATAAATTGTTGCCTCTGCATAATATTCTAGTGTATGCGTTATTCAGTATTTGATCTTAATATCACCGAAATAAAACGAGTTGCATCGCTAAAACGTTTTCATGAAATTATAGCACGTTCGACACAATCCACACTCCCAAAGGCACTTGAAAGCTTGAACACAAAGAGTGACCTGGTTTTAAAAATTAAAACATGAACTTCAAATAACATATACAATTCACGCTCTAGATATAAGAAGAAACGAAATTTCAGTAGCAAGAATATGATTATGCACTAAAAAGGCATTCCGCGACATCCCTGCGAATTCTACGTTCCAAACGTACTCAGTATACATGTACGCGCGTTATATAGGTATGCACAAGATTTTAATAAAAGTTCAAGCTTTTCCAAACTCGATTTCTTACTCATCGGTATAATAAATAATTCGTTGTTTTTTTTTACTTACATTATGTCATTGAAATACAGCGGTAACTATATAGTCTGCATTGCTATGTAATTTGATACTTGTTTTCCTAAATTATAGCTTCATAGTTATAATTTATCATGTAACATTAAACATGTATATGATATAAATCCCATACTTGATATATTTTATATAGGTATATAAGACATGTATCAAGTGTACGAAAATTTTTAATTATCAGCTGTTTGCACAGATACCGTTCTCTTTATTTCGATGTAACTTTATACCATACTAATGCTAAAGAAACTATAACTATTTCATCTTTATCAACATCCTGTGCATTCGATATTTCATAAAGTGTACACTGAGCGGAAGAATTAACTCAATGTGTTATCATTAGGCAACATTTATTAGAAAAAAGCCAACTGAAAAATGAGGCAGATAGATGAAAATCGGAGAGAACGCGGAAGAGTATTTTTTTATCAGAGGTGCAGTGTGAGAATTAGAAATCACGCAAACTGGATGATGTGCCGTTTTGTGTTTTTAGAGAAAGTGGTTTGACCAAGAGTGAGTGAATAGACCGTTAGGAAAAAAAGACGTGATGCAGAGTAATAAAGTCTGCCGAAGTAATATATATCCACACTCAAATCAGCAAAGACCAGACAGTATTTATCAGACATAGCGAAAAAGAGATACGATAACGAAGACCAATCTTAAAAACAGCCATTTTTGAAAGTTACAAGTTAATTTATGACTATGATATTACTATAAATTCTGTATGTCGGTCGTCAAGGAAGAAGATAATATCGATTAATATAAGAGTAACGATAAAGAAAGGTATAAGAACATGTTTCAGGGTATACGTTTACGCTGTAATAAATATGTTTGAAATTATAACGTTATAAACTATAACACAGTATCGAAACGGTTTCATGAAATTTAAGATTTAAAGAGATTTAAATGAAAAAAAAATTGATCTAAGGAACTCCGGAATATTAGTTAGATTTGAACTAATTTTCATGAACTACTTATAGATTATTTTATGTTATTATATATTATTATACATATATCGTTGTATCGTTGTATCGTTTTCCCAGAATTACTCACAAAAATTAGTCACTTCTCGATTTTGAACAAATTCACCTTTGAAACAGTTTGTTTTTCTGTAACAATATGGAACAAATCTGTTCAAGAAATGCTGGTCTCCATTAATCGCATTGAACCTACCATAGAAGAATCGTTCTATTAACAACGAAATCAAAGGAACAACGAAACGAGGAAAAAAGCACTCAGAGAAGAATAGACTTATCTCATTCAGTAACATAGAAAACAATCGATGATCTACATAAGTAGTATAGCAATTGTACTTATTAAAATGATAATTCATTGAATAATACTACCGAAGCTGTTATACTGTCTGGTGTTGGAGAGAATATTCTGGTAGTTGAAAGAAGCTTGCGGAGTGGTCGACGAATAGCCTCGTATCTCGGTGTTACGGTGACTAGAGAGTAACGAAGTCGTTGGAAAGTTGTTCAACGACGAAGAGTCCAGCTCATAATGGTTGGTAGTGGTACTCAGACACTTCTGGAGCTTTCTTATACCCTGAGCACGAGACTGACGTGCTTCGATCGTAAGGGATTTGCGAGAATTCGCATTCGAGCCGGCGATATCGTCGTCGCCGCTATTTACGGTATTCTGAACACCCGACCGAGGGATGCAGACACCACTAGTACTAGGTCCTCCACTACTTTCGCTATTGCAACCACCGTCACCAGTGTTACCACAGGGGCTACAGCTATTACTATCGGCGTTGTCACCTTTCTCACCGCAACCACTACCACCAACGACCACCGTACTTCTTCGCGTTACCGGCAACATGCACATCCCGTTCATCTACAAATGAGCGATAGATCAAACGTGAAGAAAGTATGATAGATGTGCTCGGCTAAGCAGTCTTAAATCCCACTCTAAAACTCTAGTATTACCTTACAGTAAACGGTTTTTCTTTCACATTCTCCTCCAAGTTATCGCTACTCATCTTTTCAGCCTTTTATATTTTAATTACATGTTAATTCTACCATTAACTACGTTATTTTCCACGGTGACAGAGTAACTTCACCGGAGTCTGATTTTTAATTTACTTAAATGCAGAAATAGCATTTAGGCATGTTTGTTAAGACGTATTAGCGATGTAAACAGAATCAAAGATCGAAGGTATTTAAGAAGAAAAATGAAATTAAAACTGCTTGTTACCTGAACGAATCTTACATGTTCTAGGGGAGAAAAAGAATTTATGTTATATTCCTCGATAATAATCCAAATTACGGAATAAATAGAGTGATCTCCATACTCTATGAAAACTGGTCCTGTAATATGTAGTGAGAAAAGTGACATTCCTCAGAAATATTATTATCATTATTACAGCGAAATATCATTTTTATGTTAGCTGGGACAAGTAAAGATATCAAACATTTCAAAAGGCCTTAAAAACTAGTTGGTAGCCTGTGTAAAAAATTACTTTGCTTTCTTTTTATTATATCCAGTATCCTGCTTCCAATTTAGAAAAAAATGGTAACAAAAAATTATGGAATTGTAGGTCTTGTTGTTGTAGAAAGGTCTTGGGGCGATATATACCTGTATGTTCCGCGTAATCTGAGAATAACAATAATTTGGACAATTTTTAACTAATAGACGTAATAAGAGCCAAAGTGTCATAGCAGTATACATATATACATGTGTGTGTGTAAGTTGTGTAATAAATATTTTCACCTTCTTACATATATTCGATACAGACCTAAATACTCCGTACCTACTAGATTTCATTTTCTCAAGATTTTAGTAAAAATTTATTAGTGTTTATAGAATTTCTCAAGTAAAATTACTATCTAGTACTCTAGTATTCTTTCTTATTAATTTAAAGTAGAAATTAGATAAATTTATTAAATAAAAAATGTTATATTTGCTATGATATTTTGACTCTGATTCCTATTTGTCGATCAGACAATCACGATCTTAAATTTCTCAAGATCCATAAATACAATATTTCAAAAAATTGACTCACTTCTTACTATTTTCATTTGTTATTCCTAATTCCTGCCAATCGCATATTCATTTAACAAAATAACACATCGTTCACGAAATGTTTTCTACAACTGATATCGTTCGATAAAATTTCACTAATGGATAATTATTCGGAATAGGGGCAACCTTATCGATTTCGATGACCTTGAAATGTATTGTCAAGGTCGACATTCTGAACAACTTTCTCCTATACATATAATCGCCGCTCGGCTTCAGTTTTCAAGCTATAAGATAATTTATATCTGATACGACATGTAAATGTTATTTAACAATTTATTTTATAAATTATTGTTCTGTAAACAATTCTTCAATGGCGGTAGATATATTTGTTACATTTTTGACCAATTGAAGAACGGAATAAATCGCAACATTCCATGTATCAATCGATTCACAGAAAATTATTTCACGCAAGCATTATCGTCTACCTAACGCCGATTGCATACTATTCTACCCTAAGTTATGATCCATCAGTTTTTCTTTCTTAGTTATACGATACTAAAAGTGGTTTTTTCTCTCGTCAATGAATTAAGTTTAGGTTGGACTAAAAGAAAAATACGGCCGCCTAATCTAAAATGAAGTGTAATCAAGCCTACATTTAATTGAAGTTTTTTTGCCAATATTTTGACAACTAAGACTGAGCGAGGGTTATATATATAGGAAAAAGGTGTTCAGAATGGTGACCTTGATAACATATTTCAACATCATTGAAATCGATGAACCTCTATTCCGAATAATTATCCATTAATGTTTAATTTAGCTTCAATTGTACGTTTTCTTATTATTTTCTATAGAATTGTAGAAATTTCTACAAATTTGTAAAAATTCAACTTAGCGCGATTGAAAAATACCTTAATATTATAGATGCATATCGAGCTAGAATTAATGAATTAAAACGAAGCATTTATAATATTTGCATTACGACAAATATTATTGGTTTACTTGTGAAATGTGAGTATTGACAAATAATTCGTAATACATCTTGAAAATTTAAGCATTAAAAACAAAAAGAATTTTAGATATCTGTAATATAAAGAATGATAAATATTTGATAGTAAACGCCTAATTAATACATAAATATGTATAATACTTATTCACAAAATGTTCAATGGGTCCATTCCTGTTGTTTTACCAAAGAATCAAATAAAGAAATTAATAACATTTAATTTAGTGAAACAATGTTATTTTAACTAAATATGTAATATAGACATCTTCTGGGCGCATAAAATAAAATTGCTGCAATCGTATTTCACTACAAAAACGAAAAGTTCCTCCGCCTTTAATGATTCCATTTAATTGTTATTTGAAAATAATTATAACAGATTTCTATTAACGCTAAATAAAAGAATCGACTGATCAGTGGGAAAAATGGCGGAAGATATTTGTTTCTTATATCGTGGTTATTTCTAAGATTTGCTATGTGGAATATCAGCATATATTATGCAGAGCCCTTTATAGCAGTCAGTCAATATGGAAAAAAAATTAGAGAAGCACAAGATAGTCAATGATACACTTCAAGAAGAAAAAGAATATAGCAATGATTTCGCGCCCTGTTGTCATTGATGATGCCGTAACCATCCGTGTTATTATTATTACTATTGCTATTGCGTGCAAATGATTAAAAACATATCGAAAAGCTTTGAAAGCGATGTTGTACCGAGAGAAAGGTGTAAACACAACGAATCTTGTGATATGATACCGTACCTTAAACGCATATTACAGTAAAAATAACCAATATATATATTTATATATATAGGTATATATGTGTACACATATGTATGTATGTATATACGGTGTATCAACAAAATTAAAATTGATTCGAGAGATGATTTTGAGTAGAAAATGTAGAAACTCGTTAATGTTTATCAATCGTAACGTATCTTAACTATATAGATTAATTCTTACTTTCAAAATCGTCAATCGCAACCACATAACTTTTATTTATTATTCATTTAAAGCTGTTTGTTGAGATTTAAAAAAGTTTCTTGAAAAACTAAAATTTTGAAATTTGAAACAAAAGAGCAGCAATGTTTGCACGATTAATGATTTCAGAAATAAGAATTCATTTCGGCTGTCAAAGACATTAAAATTAGGGGAAAGTAACTGATTAAATTAATAATATTTCACTAAATTTGTCATGTACATATGTTCTCGTAACATTTTCTATCTAGAATCTCCCTCTTATCTGCGAATCGACTGATATGTTTTTGTTCAGCTTTGGTAATACACCCTGTATATAGAAATGAAACAACTACAGATATTAAATTGTTCATGTATATTAACTCTTAATCGATAGTGGTATTAATACAGGTAACTAACGACATACTTGAAAACATAGAAGCAAATATGTACTTGATGTTATCTAGAAATCATCGATATAAAATTCTGGCAACAGACATACTTTTCTCTCGGTGATCAGACAACTGTCAAAATGTGAAAAACCTTTTTTTTTACCTGAATCAACCTTGCTGTCGGGGAAGACCGCAAAACTGATTTGAACCTGAAAAAGCGTTAAAGTAGAATCTCTTCACATTTAATTAGTAGATTGATTACGCTCAAAAATAGATTTGTAGGTTTTAAAATTTGAAGAAAGAATTGAATTTACATAATTGGTTACGGTACATTCGAAGGAGTACTCTGATATTTTACAAACTCAGGGTGAATAATATTGTTAAGAATGGGAAGTATCTATACAAGTTAAAACGAATTCACACAAATGGGTATTAAACACATATGCGAATATGTATGTAGTCTTAATGTACGTACACTATGCATTCCAAATACTCGTAGATGTACCTAATGTGGATATACAGATATGCTGTTACAAAAACAAATATCTTCTAGTTACGAACAAGGCATATGGGGTACAAGCTGTATGTGCACTGATGAAATGCCGCAATACAACAGAATATACCGTTCTGCGATACAATGCAAAAATGTATATTTTTGCTTTTATTTTGCAAAGTAGATGTCCTAAAGATATGTATATCACATTTCCCATTGATCTGCCGTTAACTCTTATACATATATCATGTATTATATGTACATACACTGTATTAGTACTAAACTTTAACGAGCATAAAAATATGCGTGCACGTAAATATTTTAATTAACTTTGTACCTTACGATGTAACGTTCTTCGATTCTAGTAGCCACAGACTTCGGAAGCTTTAGATTTTATGTAGACATTAAATTTGTGAGAAACGATTTTTTTAAATAGAAAACGTAGGCACCCTCTGAGTACAACCTGAAATCCTATTGAAGTCGGTTATGTGAAAGCAACGAGTCTGCACTCTTCCAAAACTTGGAAAATCGTACGTCTCCTAGCAAAATTTCTTATAATCTCGTATATCTTATAAAATATATAATGATATATCGATGAAACTGATTGACTGACTATTATATTAGACTCTACATTTTCCAATAATTAGAAAAATTCAGAAATTTATTCCACATAACTTTTTACACTAATATCGCAATATCGATGTTATTTATATTATGCAACACTAGACATCTCCTGTTTAGGTTTTTCGTTTCCTTTATGTTACATTTACTTATGTTATTACGTTGCGTACCTATATACTTGTATTTGAGTATTTTTAACACTTTAAATCCGTAATACGTTCATTAAATTACGAAAGATACAACAAAAATATTATATTAAAAGTATTTGATTAGCAAAGTTTCGCTGACTTTTATATTCCAATTGAACCTTTTTACCTAATCTAGTAAGAAAATGTTTTTCATCTCTCGATGGATAACATTATAAAAATCGTTCAATCTCTTATTAAACAATATCGTTAATACTATTTCTTAAATCTGTAAGACATGCATTAACGAGTTTAAAACACTGTTGTCATGTATTTTAAATTGTTGAATGCAGTTTACGATCTGAATTCAAAAAATTTTGCTGAAAACAAGTCGATTTATTTTAGATACTACTATTGTTACATTTAAAGCTACGAATGTCGTGTATAGAAATTCAGTAACCTAATTTATTGTACTTGTAATGGAAAAAATGAAAAAATATGACAGCTTTATCGTCTAAACTTTGGGAACGAATAAAGGAAAAATTCGCTTGATCAATGTCATATAAATATATATATACACAGATACATATGTATATATAATCCGATTGTCAAGTCAAATAATAGATGGTACATGCTCTGCGAGAAAAGGAAAGGGTACTACTTTCTTCATGTGCAGTGTCAACAAATAAAATCCTATGTGGTCACCAGAATCCTATGTGGTTTGCATAAATTACTCATGCATAAATATAAAAAAATTATTTGAACCAGTACCAAAACAAGCTTGGGGTCTAATATCGCAATTGGCTTTATTCTTGCAAGCTTTTTTATCTCGTATCTATTCTCAGATTTATGTGAGTTAATGACTGTTAGTAATTGTTTGTATAGTGAATTTTCAATTTTCAATTTTAAATCTATGTAAACTCGTTTACTACTTTTTCTTCGATTTATCGCATTTATGATGACACGCGAATCATCGTATACATATAACGAAAAGTGAATATGGAATATAATCAACGTATAATACATAACGTATTACGCGCGGTAAGCTGCACAAGAATTAAAAAATATGAATACGCGATACAGATCTGTAAAAAAAATGCAAGTAAACGCGGCAGATTGTTACATGGAGTGCGTATTTTAACAAGCAGAATAAATAATATCTTTCACATAAACCTTTGATTCCAACGATATTGTTTAGCGGAAGCTTAATTTATATATGTATATTCTTTCGTTATTTTAGTTTTACACTTATACATATATATATATATATATATAAACACAGTTACTTGTTATTACCTCTAAAAGTTATTTTACATGAATCTACGAGCATCCTAGGCCTTCTTTTAAAACGAAAAAAAGAAAAGATAAAAGCACAGTCGAAATATAGCAGAGCTCCTTTCTATGTAATTAGTCTAGTTTTTGTAGGACACAAGTATACGCTTTCAGTCAATGACATCGCAGAGGCATCTGTTTTTTTTGATCGAAGAAGTCAATTGCCAGTGAACGCAATGACGTTGCGATTAAAAGAAAATGTTGTTAGTAAACGAATAATTCACTCACGCTCACACTCGAACGCATATATGCTCACATTCGCATGTTACGTTAAACTCTACACGTATCACATTTCTAAATGCACACGGACAACACAAACTCTCCTCTACTCTAATTTTAAACACTTACTGAATCTTCTTATTAGATTGCAGGTGAAAGATTCGGAGGCCGTGTTTGTTTCCTCGCATCTTAGGTCACAAATCGCTGGATCGTTTTTCGCAAATTTTAAATTCGGTACAGATAATAAACGACCTTCCCTTTTCGCTTGCTTCATCTTCACGATTTTCATCAGTCTCGGTGGTTTCATTTCACAGCTCTCGGCTAACGTTAAATTAACCGGCCGTACGGCATCCGATTTCTCAATAACGTTCTCATTGTCAGTGGAAAATCGTAAAATCGATTTATTTTTATCTCCTTCGATCACCGGACTTTTCGCTTCTTGATTGTTCCTCTTTTTATCATCGTTTAATGGACTTTCACGTCCAGGTATCGAGCCTTCTGATGACAATGAAGATTCGGACACGGTACTTTCAACTGGAGACAGCGAACTCGCGTTTTCGGGTATGTTACAGTAAAAAACGGAAGATTTCTGACTGCTACTATCAGTGCCTACCTGTTAACAATGGGGTACTTGTATATACTTTTTCATCGTAGACCTATCGAGATAAGAAACATCAGCTTTGTGCTATACAAGCTCAGACGATTAGATCTAAAGCTAACAACGACTAACGTACACCCAATTTTCAAACGTTTGTTTATTTTTTTACGTTTAGACAAACATCACGTAAAGCAATCAATAATACTGAAGAACTAACTTATTAAAATATATTAAAAACTTATTTATTATACGATGTTTTTCATAAAAAAGGATTTCACAGTTTCTTAAACTTCTCAATCTTTTGATCGCGTCCTAGTAATAAGTAAAGTTTATGCAACATATGTTCCTAACGCATGAAATAACGCATATAATTTTTCAACCGGAAAAAATAGCTAAAGAATTTTTGAAAAAAAACAACGTAAACAAAAATAGATCTCACATATTGGAATCATTAACAAATATTTGAATCGTCCAATATAAGCTGTTTTCATAATATTATTTCCTCAACCTTCTGCAAGGGATGATCTCAATTTTTATATTTTCAATAAAATGAAATTATATCAATTATAGAAAGTAATATATAATTTTGAATAGATATTTGCGTATACTTTTCGTATATTAAATATCGTTTTATTATACATATCTATCTCAAATTTGTAGCATATATTGCAATTATAATTATTCAACTTAACTCAAATTTCTTAAATAATTGAACGGACATAGGCTAGTATATTTAATCTTAGTCCGTAATGTCTTTATCTCTATTCTTAGTAACTTGAAGCTAATATCTAATCTCATCATTTATATTAATCTCACAGAAAGTTATTATTTTCAAAAAAAGGAGTAACAAACTTTCTCATTAAGGTAAAAAAATATAATATAACTATATTAAATAGAACTATAGCGAATTATTTCGAACGCAACGAAAAGAAAGCAATAACAAAAGCGAAGAAAAAAAGTAGAAGTAGAAAGACTAAAAAAAGTAATGATACGAACAAATAAAGCCATTTTAAGGAATGTGAAACATATTGCTGTACGTTTAAAATATATAGATCCATTTGTGGCTCATGAAAGTATTCGAACATTCTTAGAAACCTTCGTAAATGTTGACAAAAGGGAATCCAGCCCCAATGTCCTTGATGTTAGTAGATGTTGTCAAGAACACTCTCCTGAACGACTTCAAATCGTCACCGCAAACGTCAAAGTCAGGACTAACAATTTAGTCGCAACAAAATCATGTTTAAAAATTGTAGAATTTTTTAAATATTTTTTGGCAGATTTTGACAAAAAGAGACCCAGCTCCCATGACCTTGACATATGAATGTCTATGACGACACTCTGCTGAACAATCTCCGGAAGGTTTTCGTCCGTCATTCTTTAAAAACTTATTAACAAAAATATATGTACCACTACTACTACTGTGTACATTGTATTCTGTCTACGTAAATATATATGAATGCGAACACGGAAGTAGCCGATGCAATAGTCGAATTTGTCTCCCTCCCTCCACTTGTATCCACTTGTATCCTCGCTCCACTCGTTCGCAAAAATCCAGTCCAGCTCAATTCCACATGCAAACGAAGGGGGCCCGATTTTCGTCCAAGAAACTTTTTTTCTTAAAAATTCCTCGCCCACTCCTTTCGCTCACGTGTGGAATTAGTATTGCGTTGCAATAGATTTTTACGAGCGAATGAAACATGCGAGCGACGCGTACGGTGTTTCTTTGCTACACATGAATACATACCATACGTTGCTTTTTGCAAATCTTTTTCGGTAATAGCATTTTAAAGAACAACGAGCGATAGCTCTAACCTTTTGCAGATTATTCAGGAGAGTGTCCTTGACAACATATGCTAAGTTCAAGATCATTAGGGTTGATTTCTTTCTTTTTTTCAATATTTATCGAAACTTCTTCCATATGTATCCTAAAGACATTTCGAAATCTCATTAGCTCTGTAACTAGACGTGATTATAGTGATTATATTGGTCAAATTCGAACAGATCTGAAAATGAATAGGTACAGAAACCATTAGATATTTATCAGAAGCATACGCTTCGCAAAAATCACTAAAGTATTTGAACAATCAATTACTCGCCATATGAATAAGACACATAATTTAGTAATCATCATAATTTGTAATCATGTTTAGAGTTAATTGTATTAGGTCGCCCGAAAAGTTTCTTTCGTTTTATAAGGAAATAATGGATACACACATTTTTCGTTTTATATTATTTTATCGAATTACGTATGATCCATTCTGTTCTATTAAAATAAAGATCACAACGTTCGACAGATTAGGTTTCATGTTCGTATAAAGATGCATCGTTGTGAAAGATGTGTCTATAAAAGAAAGACACTTTTCGGACAACCTAATATGTTGGAAGGAGCGTTCAGACGATCGGATATTGTTGTCAATATTTCAGGATTCTCAACATTACAAGGACATAACCATCAGATGACCAATACATAATGTTGTTAATATAATACAGTCAATATCATTGAACATTGAGGAAATAGATTGACGTATCGTTAATATTTCGAATAAGGATGAGTTGGTTGGATGAAAAATATTTTTACTCCACATATTCTACGTCTTCGAAAATAAACCAATTCATCGATAAGTTTAAAATCATGGCTGTACAAGCTTTATTTTGATTAGATATCACTGAACGCTAACTCGAAATTGAATGTATTGCCAATAATATCGAATATATGAGGAAAATGCAGTTCGTCAATAGATATTGGCAATATATGGGGTGTTAAGAAAAAAGGATTCACGACTTTAAGGACTATAATACTCAACATATATCCTGCAATCAATCCCTTGAACGTAAAATCAATTTTTATCATTTATAAACATTCGATATTGTGAGTGAATTTTTTTGTTGAACGTAAACGAAGAGATTAATTCAGAAGCAAGTTAGCTCAAGGTAGTCAACATAAAATTATTTCTAATATTAACAGAGGTTATTGCATACATATAAACGAAGAAAAGACCTTCTTCTTTACAGTAAATATGCGATATGTTTTTCTTTCATTGCAATGCAAAACTCACATCTGCGTATTATAAATTGTTTGCATTGGCAACCTTGAGCTAACGTACTTCTGAATTAGTCTCTTTGTTTATGTTCAACGAAGAAACTTACTCACGACATTGAATGTTAGTAAATGATCCAAGATCCAAGGAATTGATTGCAGGAGCTATGTTGATTGGACATTTTTTGTTCCTCTTGATGAG
The DNA here is from genome assembly GCF_000188095.3 of Bombus impatiens. Classification (NCBI taxonomy): domain Eukaryota; kingdom Metazoa; phylum Arthropoda; class Insecta; order Hymenoptera; family Apidae; genus Bombus; species Bombus impatiens. The sequence goes on along the minus strand of NT_176539.1, from coordinate 87,455 downwards.
TATTATAAGCCCTTACAATCTTACACAATTTTCTTTAAACACCCTGTATATCGATTATCTGGTGGGTCTCTTACATACGATTAATGTTGAAAACCCTAAAATGTGGTATACATACACAGATATTAATCATCTGAACACTCCGTAAGAATATATCAATATATACTTGCAATAAAATTCATGCAATTTGTATATTCATCTTCGGATTGATTTTAAATTTTGCTATTACAATATAATCACAATAGTTGTGTCATTACAATGTAAACGAAATTTCCAAATTTTTTATCATATAATGCACATAATATGTTTACAGAAAGTTTTCCGTGTTAAGTATCCAAATACTTTTGTGAGCCTCTGTACATAATGAACCTACTTTTCATTTATGTCGATAAATTGAAATATAGTAACAAGTTTACTATGTATTTTATAAAAGATGCGAAAAACGTTCAAATAAATTTTTGAATAATACTTTACATTTATGCTTCCATAATGTTAGAACAATAATGACAATAGTGTCTGGTAAATATCATTATAGAATAATGATTTATTGTTAGAAGAAATGACTTTGTCTACTTTTGTTCTTTAAGGATATACAACAATTTATAAAATTTAAATCTCTATAGAGTTTCTCATGTATGTAGTTATCTTGTATTATAGTTAAGTTATATATTAAGATAGTTAAACGAATCATTATAAATATCACATGTAATAATATGTATGTATTATTTAGTAGGAAGACGTTCATATTAAAAAAGTTATTAATAGAAAAATAACTTTCTTATTAGTATAATGTATTTTATACCATTAGGCAACGTTATCACCGTATAATCAGCAAACAGCATTATACCGAAGATACTGAAGCTAAAACGTCGAATAACGTTGAAATAAATCTATATATCGTTATAAATAAATATATCTTTCCATAAATATATGATGAAAAATATAATAAAAAGATTGTAGTATAATTTGCTTTATAAATCTTGAAAAGTCAAATCTTTCGACATAAATGAAGTAATTTCAAATGATATAAAATAAATTATCTCAGCTTACATGTTATAATCTCTAAGAAAAACGAAAGATGTATTCGAAGGATATATCAAAAAGCATACAAGTACCCCATTCTGAGACGTCACCAAAGTCGGCGTGAAAGTACTTTTTATTTTCAGATCAACCTTGCTGAGTTGCCTCTTCAGACTGAATCCCTTCCAACCGTGATTCTTAGTACAGTCTTCTTCGTTCACTGTGCCTCCAGATTTATTGGTTTCATTTACAGATTCCTCTACTGTTCCTTTCTCATTCTTGCTTCCAGTATGAAATTCACCGCGAGGTTGCGAATGTTGAACATTGTCAGCTAGGATTGCTAATAAGCCTTCAGATTCCACGGTAGAGTCTCCATGAGTCTGACGAATTTAACATGTTGGATTTTGCACAATGTATTAATGTGTACTAAATAAACGTTAAGATTGTTTAATTCTAATTCTAAAAGCAAATTAAGTCGTGTATTATATGCATATGATACACAGCATTGTTGTAATTGTATGTTAGTAACGCTTATTGGTATGTCCCGCATTTCGTGGATTTCATAAAATATATATAGTATAATCTTATAGATATAAACATATTATACGCCATGTTAAATATAATGTACTATATCTACAAATATTTCGTCACGAATATACTTTTATAAAAATGATATTAGAATTTTTAGTCACCAAACGAAGAAATATCGCAAACGCATGGTCACTTGTCACTTCCCAAATGAATGCAATTTTTGAAATGTTAAAAATGAAGAGTGCAGACAAGGGAAGGTATTGTTTTCATATTTCATAGAACTCGATCTATTTGCGCACTTTAAAATTAATGCAATGAATACCTAAGATGCTCATAGAAACAATATCTCAATCAACAAAGTGCTTTCCATTTTACAAATGCAAAACCAAATGCACCAAAAAGGTGCTTTCTCAGAAATTCAAATATATATATGCGGAGTATCGTTAGTATTAATTGGCAGTATCATTTAAATAACAAGTTCAGTTAAACTTTATTGATAGTAATAAGACAAGGAATGAAACGATTTGAATTTTGTCAATTTAACAATTTAAAACTAAAAATATGGTAGTTTCAACTTGATTTCTGAATAAGCACGCATTATCGTATAACTTATACCATAGAGGGTGTCTACAATTTTTCCGATACTAACATAATCCTTAAAATATGCTTATTAAATATTGTATAGTATTCAAAATAGTTAACACTAACAGACATAAACCATAGTTGATAATATAATGATTTAAGTTAAATAAATTTCCGTATACATATACTATACTCAAAAATATGTAAATGTATTTAAAATGTTTCAACTAACCAGTTACGTAATGTTTGCACTATGAAATAATATAGATAAAATAATAAATTTGTTTATACCGGAAATTTTAAACATGCACAATTTCAAGACATAGAGACATTTAGTACATAGAACATTATTACTAAAGCTGCTGTAGTATACTACTTTTGAAAGTATGAAAGATACAAACTTATAACCCATCTTCAATGTGTACACACTGTTTTATTTATTTCAGTACGATTTTACTTATTGTTTTCTAAAAAAATGTTCATTTACATTAAACAAATTTGTGAGCTTTTACCTTTTATAGTTTTTGAAATATTAGCTGATAACAGCTTTAATAATATAAGTTATACCATAAGGCTATCAATCAATAATTACACTATATTAAGTAATATATTTTGTATGCATTACTTCTTCATCAAAAGTACAATGACGAGAGAAATATTAGTAAGCAGAAATCTTTTGTGTATAATTAATGTAGGAATCGAATTATAATAAACAAATATTTTCCCCGAAAAGCTTCTACTAAATATACGCATTATTTGAGCAAAACTACGAAGATATAGTTAATTCTTGAAATCTATTAATGCAGTATTTTCTTTTTTCATCCTAAAATACGTCTAGCGTACTTAAAATAAACTGTAGCTGCAGTATATTATATGTATAGTCGTTACAAGCAAATTGAAACATTCCAAAGAATTCTTGATTATCTTTATCAACTAAAATAACGTAACTTTTAAGAATTCTATAGAATGCTTAAATTATTTACTTTACTGATTGTATGTATACATATACATATACATGTATATATGTATTTGAAATCACCTGCTATAATCGTCATTGCTTGATTAATGCTGTCATTTATGGAGACGATATACGTACGTAACTGAAACATTTCGTAACTTTTCATTATAAATGTACATTTAATAGATAATAATATCATACCATAATGTTCTTTATCTGTTCAATCATGAAGTTAAATATTAATCAAAGAACCACTTACAGATATATGATTTATATACACCTTACCATTCTTTCCAAACTTTCAATACATTGAATTCATACAGATTATTTCTGCAATTAATAAAATTGTTCATGATAACATTTTAATGGACTTAAGTGATACAATACTTTAGTGTTTAATCAGTATCGTTTGTCTCATGTAAGAAAACTAAATCATAAATCGCTTAAATATTGTTGTTGTACTTTCTGTTAGGTATTATAGTCTGCAATTAACTCGAATTACGATATAAGCAAGAACGCGATACACAAATTAAATACATTTATAATACTGTTCATGGTTACTACAATCTTAATGAAAAAGTTGTAGGGAAACAAAAATATAGGTACTGTGATTTTGTAGGCAGTTATCATTAAATACTATTATAGCAAGTGTGTTCAGCAATAATTCTGTGCATAAAGCTTAACGCAAATCAAAGTTTCACATAGAGCTATAAAAATAGCACTTTATATGATGATAACAGTGTTTTATTAACAACGCTCTGAAACTGAATATTTGTTTAAACATAAAAATAAAGGAGGCCCGAACGCCCAGGACTCGAATATTTTTCAAAAACATTTTCACTCTGACTTTTAAGCATTAATATATTATAATAACGAAGGTTATTTCTTTTATAAAAATAGTATTTTTAAGTGTAAATTTGTAAGTTCTAAAGCACAATTCTTTTCTGTACAATAAATTTAAATCGAGCAATATTAAACAGAAAATGTAGGAAATCTTAGGTAATATGAATAACAATGGAAAGAGAATTGCACGCATTTATATATGTATACAATAGTTTATCTGTAATCGGTAATTGTTTTCTATCGATAAATCTTGCAAGGCTAAAATAAAACATATATATATGTACGTGAACAAACACGCTATAAGAGGAAAACTATTGACTGTACTATAAAAGAATGTGTATTTGCAAACGTGTGAATATAAGACAAATGCTTGAAATTGAAACTGAATCGATTCGATTTGACAAATCAGTCAAACCAGTCAAACCAGTCAAAAGTTTGTTCTATTTAATTGTACATTAGAAAAAAGGGACTTTCATTTACTCAACATTCATGTTAACAAAATATAGATTGGTATTGATTGCTCCATGCACTTTTTTAAATTCGGTACAGGAACGTTGTAATATGATATGTAGTAATAAATGCATGTTTCATTTAACCATTTTGTACACCTTGTATCGTTGTAACTCTAACTTAATTACTATATAGGTACATGCACAGACTCCATCAAACGTTTATGTGAAAATCGACGCACATGTATGTTTTACTGGATCATTAAGCGGTATACACTCATAATGACAACCATTGTCTAGTAATTTAAGCTACATCTTTCATCGTGTTACTTGTTTGTTTTTCGTTTCTACCTATTTGACATCAATTGAACTTCTAAATACGATTGAAAGCTAATAGTAAAACTGAAACATTATCTACTATTTACTACCTACTTCTGTCGAGTTCGTTTATTTTCGCAATAAAATAATACCGCATATCATCAAACTAAAGTAAAAGTCTAGCTGTTTCTTTAACGAAAAATAGTATTGTTCTTACTTGTTTCAACGTAGGTAGACACATAGTTAGCTAAACATTAAATGCATAATAAGCATGAATATAATGAAGATAAAACGTTTCTTTATTTAAAAAAAAAAAGTAGAGTATATATACGACCCAATTTTAAAATTATAACGCGTTACAAGAATTTTAAAACTCATCTAGCGTCGATCATTAGACATTTTCAGATGCATAACATGAAATTACTTTTGATAAAAGTGACTTACATAAATCTGTTGCAACTAACTTTAACACTCGGCACATGGAAAATGACAAGTTTGACCACTAGTTGCCGATAACATTCTCGTTTGTTACTTAAAATTGAATAATTCGCGTCTAGATACAACTTCCCCTGTTAAACTTTTTACTTCTAAGATTCCAAGCAGAAAATACAAACATATATAGATCCAGTATATAGTTGCGATTCATTTCATTCACAAGCAATTTCTTCACCTAGAATCTCCAATCATAATTTTGAAAGGCATCATATGCATATGCTATATGTAATATCATATTATCATTTATCATGTCAATTTAATCGCACAAATTCCTGTTTTGAACTTGTAGAATTTTTAAAATATTCATTGGCAAATATTAACAAAAAAGAACTCAGCTATTAGAATTGGATCCTCTTTTGTCAATATTTACCGAATGTCTATTGTGATAATTGAAGTATTTAACTTGCTGTGAAAACATCTTGTCTACTAAGATAAGGTTTCTTCTGCTTACAAATTTTATATTCTTTTACAAATGTTTATTTCTGTAATGAGAATTGAAACAATATTTCAAACAGAAGTTGAATTACGCAAGCTTCTACGTTGAAAAGCGTATAAGATTATGAACATTTCATTCGTTAAGGAGTCAAATACCTAAATTACTTTTAGATTCTTTATCTACATACTTATAAATTGCTGCTATAATATGCATGTGAATATGAAACCAACTTTTTTTATAAAGAAAGATGAAATCTCTTTTTCAAACTTTAATACATTTTTAAAAATGCTTGTACTTTATAAATTTTCTGCTTGGAATTTATGAAAATAATATAATAGTTATATACTTACTTAACTATTAGAATCTTTATCTAAACGATGGGTTAATCAAAAGCACCTTATGAATTAAAATAACGCATGACAATAATTACGAATATAAGAAGCTAAAACAGACGACAAAGGCAAAGCTTTAGGTTTTTAACTGATCTGAGGGGAAAAGAGAGATATTTAAGCTTTATCTTACAGTTACGTTTTAAATATTAACGAATAGAGTAATTATTTGGATATCGTCTACGTTATTTTTATTCGATTAAATGGTCCTTCGGTTTATCGTTGGGTGTTTGGTTTATTAGTTATCATTTTTATTAAAGCCTAGTTAATTTATATTATTTCTATCTCATAAAACGTGTAAAACGATGGTAATAAAGTATAAAATAGAATGATAAATTTGATTAACTATTAAAATATATTAGTTTTTCCAGTAAGTAGGGAATAAGCTTTTATTTTTTAATAAGGAATCTCCTGTGAAAATCAAATGATACCTTCGATATTATTTTCCTTCCGATAACGTTACTAGGAAGCTATTCTTAAAAACACTGTATTATATGATCTACGACTATTATTATAAATTCTACTTTTAATATTTGTATCAAAGCTGAAATGTCGCGATGTTATTGATAACATGAGTTTTTAGTATTTACAAAAAAAAAACAAAAATTAATAATTACAAATTTAGTAATAAATTGAACATTCAAATTATATAGTTTTCTTTACAATCATGCAGTAATGGAGATTATTAGTTTTAATGTCTAGAAAAAGCGAAATGCATATATTTAAATATCAAATTTTCAAGATGTTTCATTGGATAAGGTTAAGGAAAATGAGGAGATTACGATTAAAATATTTAAGACAGCTTTAACTAACAATAAGAAAGAAATACATTTTACCTGGTCTGTGCTAGGACTTCTCGCTTTGTCTTCGTTCTCTCGTTTCAATTCATCCTGACGTTTCGGACTGCGTAGTACTCGCTGACACGGGTCCGTGTTACCACCGATATCCGCGGTGTTCAACACAATCAAAGAAATCTTCTGAACAATGTCTATTATCACTATACCAGACTCGTTCCCATAAGCCATTCTAAAATTAAATAATATTTATTTAAAAAGAAATTCCCTCTATTCTTTCGAGCAGAAAGCAAACACTGATATTGATGATGCAATACAAAACGAAATTAAATTAAATATAACAGAAATTTCACATTTCTAAGAACTCGTTGAACATCCAAAAGCTTTAATAACAGACGAATTGATAAGAATCTCGTATACTGTATAAATTATTATCAAATCTCTCGTTAGATTCCATCAAGATTTGATGACGATAGTAAACATCTGCCAACTGTTTGTGGTCTTGTATAGAGCATTTCATATGTCATTAATTATCATTATTACAACATTTTAGAACTTCCTTTCAATTTTGCAGAAATAGAAAGCTAATTTTTTAGAATTAAAATCTTTTCATGTATATTGCTTATAAATACATGAAATATACATGTAGGATTGTATGCTACAACTTTCTGACGAAATATACATTTACTTTTATAAATATTGTTATCTTCGTTTAAAGCATCAAATCCAAAAAGTATACATATGTCATGATAAGAGATACGGAAACATTAAATATAAATTGTATCTAAGAGAAATGACGGTCCTGTCCATATGACTTGCATTACTGGAACGCTGTAAATATTTGCTTGGTTTGTAACTAAAAAAATTAGTAAATAAATAAAGGCTGGTAAAATTAATAAACTAAAATTAGTAAGTTATCCTATATTTATTGCGGTGCAGAAGACTGTCGGGTTTTGGAAATATTTGGAGAGTTTTTCAAATATATACTAGTAACTAGACTGCGGATTTCTATGCACTTAGCTATAGAAAATTTGGAAATGAAAAATTTCACAAAATGCACATAATATGAAAAAATATATAAAATATCCAAAAAATAGCGCTTTTTCTAAAACAATTTTCTATCGAGTTTATATATTTTTAATTATATCCTCAAAAATATGAACTTGCGTAAAAGTTTGCAGTCTAGCAGTCTAATAATAGGTAATAGACAAAGCCTCAAGCACAATTTTTGATTCTTTGTTTTCGTTTCATTTTGTCTTGTAAGAAAATCCCTTAAATTTTCTACCATCTGTTGTTAAATATCCTCTATCCAACAATAGATATAATACTGCCCGCAAAAGCATTAGTAATGAGGAACCATATGCAAGATATTTCATTTAAGGATATTTCATATGAAATCTTGCTCAAAATTATAACAGAAAATAATTTAGATAAAAATTAAACGGTTTCAAGGGGAATATAATTTCGTGTAATCGACATGACAGGAATAAGTTAGGCGATCGACTAGGATTGATTGGGAATTCGAAAACTAGACGAATCTTCAACATTTAATCAGAAATGTGACTACGTACGAAAAAATTTTCAATATCATTTATACATTTTCGACTTATTGTTTTATGTAAATTCATTCTCTTTTCGGGTTGATTCAGAAATACTCTATACCATATAAACCTTTACGAAAGTATTTCATGAATTCAGAAAAGATTCACAGTATTATTTTTTTTTTTTTTTACGTAATCATACAAAAAGTACGTAATCGAATCTCATAGTACACTACATTGTATACTAAATAATTTTTTTTTAAGTTACATATCTATAGAACAAATAAAATTTCTAGAGGAAATTGGTATAAAAAAATGGAAGACAAAGAAAATAAGATATTTTTGTCTGTCGATCAATAAATTATAATGTGAGGCTTTCAGTCGCAGTCAATTGAGTTAATTAAGGAAAAATAAAGGAAAGCACTTTCATCAAAATACTATGTGGATAAATGGAGCCGACGTACCAGCTTTCTTTTCATTTATGTTGTTTTGGTCAGTTAATACATAAACATGCACTACACAGTAGCTTAAAATTAATTCTTTTCAGATCAATGAACCTTATACAGATACTTTAAATACTTACAAACCATAGGAAGAATTCAAACTGAGAGCTGTTATATTTTCAGCTTGTTCTCCGATATTGGCAATCGTTAAGCAAACCAGGGTTGCCTGAAAGCCTGCAGCCCTCTTCTGTAAACCAGTCTTAACTTTAAGTGGTTGATTCGATTCGTTATTTTTTGACTCGCTACTTCCCGAAGTATTACCAGCTGGAGAATCATGGTCGGATGAACTTTCGATTTCCTTAGCTGGATCAGCTGTTAGTGATATCTCCAAAGTCTATAGTAAACGCCAATAAATTGTTACTATTTAATTGGTAGGCAAGTGTTGAAAGCTAACATTATATTTATGAAAGGAAAATAATGCTCAATTTAAAACAAAGTTAAATGCAATATTCTTATAAGACTTTAGCATTTATACAATGAATTTTAATATCTAAATACGACTTTACATTGAAACGTGTATTAAATCTCGGCGTTTAAAAGAAAAAGAGCTTCGGTAAAAAGCGTGTATCTACAGTTCAATAATAAAAATTCAAGCTGGAAATTAAACTTTCTTACATTCGTTTCCAATTGAATAATGTAAATATTGCACGTTTACGTATATAGAATAAAATTGCCTTTTCAATGTTCTAGTCATTAACTAATTTAGCACTCCAAATTAATGTTGTTATAATCATCAAGATTTGTATAATGTGATAAGATTTAAAAACGCGGTTATCACTAAAACTCTAAGTATACATACAATTAAAAAGTAAATTACTTACCACGACTTCCGACATACTCTCAACTTTTTTGAATTTAAATAAAACAACGTGTCTTCCGCTACCCGCAATCGCTAATTTTCGACTTTCGGGACAAAGGAAGATGAGTTGTATCGCTAAAGGATCTTCTTCCGAGTCTATACTACGTGTTCTACCTTTTTCAAAAAGTTTCGCTGTCTTCAGTTTATAAAGCACTTGTAATGTGCCTGCCGATGCATCCCAAAACTTTATGCTACCATCAGCGTGTCTAAAAATACGTATCTTTATTATTAATACATCATATTACATACAAGCATGTTTCTAATATTTATGCATGAACTTATTAGAATTGAACTTTTAATGAAAAGAGTATATGATGACGTACATTTTCGACACTAACTCGTATCATAATCTATTATATCACATGTCTGTTTACTATTTTCATTGAGTTAAATATAACACTTTCGGCATTACGATAAGTTACAAATTGCAGTATAAGAAATTTCCAAAAAATTGATTGTTCGATAAGAAGTCAAGATTACATTGACTTTTTTAAATGATATAGTGTATTTTTTACTTTACACTATCGTGGCTGATATTAAAACGAGTTCAGCGACTTACTATACTACGACCTTGCAATGACCTTAAATCATGAAATATTGATTTAATCAAGGGAAGCTGAAAGTTATTTTGTTTCGATCAAATTACACATTTTACAATAGTAAGCTTCAACAAAAAAGATGTTAATCATACGCACATTACAGAAGGAGCATAAACAGTGTACAAAAATAAACATACCTTATGTAGTGGTGTTATTTACGTAGTGTCATTTTAAAAAATCAAGGTCACCTTGGACATTCTATCGAAAAGACAATTTTTTAGAAATTTCTGATATTGCAATTTGTGACCTTTAAAATTAAAAGCTGATTAACTTTTATTCAAAACATTGTTTTGTTAAATTACCGAAAGTGCCTGAAAAATCGTGACAGCAGTTATGTATAGCTTGCTGAAAAAGAAAGATCTTTTGCTTCAAATAGAATAACATCTTTGCTACTTTATTACCTCTAATGTCGTAGAACAAATTCCATAAAAATGTGTCGTTTTAATTGCCATTTTATAAAATAATTTTTTAAAAATAACAATATATAGTTGATGAGTAATACGTTATATACTTGATAAGATGAAAAATATGCAACATATCGTTACCAACAGTGAATAATTTACAATAAGTAAACAGTTATATAAATATACAAAAGTAGTTTAATTAAATTTTGTTTATAAATGTAAATAAAAATATTTACCCAGTTAAAATAATTTCATTGTATCCGCTTGAGCTTGAGCTCCATTCCCCACCGGATATTGGCCAATCCTTTTCGCTAAACCCTGTCTTTTTTTGAGACTTTGATCCGACTGAATAAAAAGCTGGTACTAGATCCGAAGGACAGTCAGCAAAATACGCACAGCATGTCACAGGTGACTCGTGTATGTCCATCGGATATGGATTTTCAAAACACGGAAATCCAGGAGTTAATAAATCTATCACAACCAAGTCATTTTGTAGTAGAACTACAACAGCATACGGATCTTGATAATCTATAAGAATAGAAAACATTAATCATAACAATTTCACGTGTAAGATAAGTAAAATCTGAATTACATATATATTATATAGAGAAATAACGAAATCATAACTTTATCTTATGCGGGGTATCTCGGGTTTATTCTGTAAAATGATACTAGTATATTATCATGATATATATATTCTATGAATAACAATATATAAACATAGGCTTATAAATGCTGTATTAAAAAGTTATAACTGGTGTAATGAATTGGATGGATTGAATTTTTGTTCAATATAATAATTAAACGAGCATCAGCCTTACCAATGAATAGATCAAGAGATAAGAATAAATAGGTGTTAAAATTGATACAGGAAGTTCGTTACATTTTACAGGAAAACACCGAAATCAAAAGAAATGAATGTGAAATTCATAATATATGTACTAACTCTTAAAATATACTGAGACGTTTTTTTAAAGAAAGACCTGATACTCTCTGCAAAGTGCGGCCGAGTAACGGTATAAACAGGCAAAAGTTAGTTCCTTATGGAAAAATAAGGAGAAAATATAGAATAGCATTCTTTCATATGGTACATTCGTTTTCAAAAAAATTGAATTTAAAAATTTATCAAGTATACTTGAACATGGCTAATTTCGAAGTAAACAAGAGTAAATGATCGACAGAGAAAAAGATCGAGAACATAGAACAAAATTTTTCCACAAAACGCTTTGTTTCTGAGAAAAATAAATTTGAAAATTTATCAGAAGCCAGTTCTTAACTAAATATGTTCAGATCTTATTCTCTCGAAAATGGAGCTTCAAACAGAAATTTTATTCGACATTTTTGATTTACATGGTTTGTCTAATAGAGAATAACCTCCTGCTGATTATTTTCTTACACCCAGTGGCTAATTAGTTCAGTTCAAGTATACGTGATAAATTTTCAAATTCGATTTTCTCGAAAACGAAGCGTCATGAATAAAATTTATTCTATATTTTCTCCTCATTTTTTCATAAGGAATCACCTCGTGTCCGCTTGCACGTGTTATTCAGCCGCACCCAGCATAAAAAAGGAAACTCTTGCGTGAGAAGAGCAAGAAGTCAACATATACATATGTATTTTGCTTATGTAGTTAAAGTAACATATACATATTAAGTATTTTTTATAATAAACTCAAAAGAAATTTAGTAATTTTATTAATATACCACTGGTCCATGGATTTTCGCACAGTGTTATGAAGTCTATCACATTGTGTTCCATTTCTAGTACGGTGGTAGTTTTCCCATGTATCACCGTTATACTTGGAGTTCGGCCAGTTGTGTCATACGCTAAACCACCGGAAAATATAACGTATGCTTCCCTAAATTAACCAGAACGATACAATATAATTCAAATCTTGCGCCTTTAATTATTCGAAATACAAGATGTCTTATAAAAAATATGTAGCATCTACTTTAGGAATGAATTGAACATTTTAGAATAAAAAGATACCTATAAATAAGTATCCTATTTGACACTGTTTATATTTATAAATTACAATGAAATTTGTATTCTATCAAACTCACATTCATTGTTACTGTTTCAACAGACTCAGACTAGTTTGTATGTCAATACAGACATATACATAATACTTTTTTAATAATCCCTTTAACTAAACTACTGTTAGTAGCTGTTAATGCTTTTTAACTGTCATTCATCGGTTTTGATAAAGATTGTTATAAATGATTAAAAAAATTGAGAAAGTTCAGAATAGAAACTATATTTTTCGTAATATTATATATTAGGTTGTCCCAGAAGTTCCTTTTGTTTTATAAGGAAATAATAGATGCACGACATCATATGTATATACATATACTCAAATACAAAGAAATCGGAAAGAATGTAATTTTTACATCGAGCTCTGTTTATACGAATCTATCAGGAGACAAGTAGATTCTTGCAACCAAATCATTCATGTAATAGAAATCCACCTGTTTCCCTTCACCATCTGTGATTTTTCAGTTAAGAGGACTACGTGTTCATATAAGAGAATTCCGCGAAACATTTTCTCTTAAATACAAAAAAACTCAACTGCGAAGCATGAGAGTGTGTCACTTGACGCGTTTCTTACTGTTTACTTCTTATTGTTAGACGCTCATATAAGTGAATTGACGCTCGGTGATAGTACAAATGTTAATAATAGAAGCTCACAATCAGCGAAAGTTGAGTTAATTAGGCACTACTAAAATTTCGTCCATATAAACGAAGTTCCATCGTATCTAAATTTATCAGAAATTTTTGTCGATTTTTTAACACTCAACGTGTATCTTTTTATCGACAATCATTCACATTGAAGTTGAAAGACTGAGAACAGCTCTTAAAGTTTGGATTCGAAAACATATGAAATTGTATCACTGAACGAATGTTGGGTTTTTGAACGACGAACATGACTGTTCAAATAGAATTTTAAGAAGTCCATATTTTCTAAAAATTGAAATATAACTTTTGTCTAAATTTGCTTGGAAATATTCACCCATCTTATGTAAATTCATTTGTGTAGACTACATATTTAAACTCGATTTGCAGGAAATTAAGAAAAATAATTATTATAGATATTTGAACAAATATTCAATTAATCTGTTACGTTTAAAAATTGATGTGTTAAGTTGATCTAGATATTTACGGACACCCTATATAAGTGGCATGATTATTACACAAATAACAATTTTTAAATTAAATGGATTACGTACAAATGGATACAAATGCCCCGGTATAAAAAATACGCTGAAATATCTACGCTAATACTGAAAAAAAACAACTCTGCCCGAGAAATAATAATTTCCGAGATAAAAATTCTTGAATGCAACTGAATTTCATGAACATAAGCAAAAGTTCAAAGGTTAGTATTTAAATTCGTAACCAGCAAAATCATGGCTTCCAACCCACCCACCATTCCTCGTCATACTTTATTTTAAACAAAATCCCCGATATCGATGTCAAAAAGAGATCAATTTAAGATTAAACGGTCCTATGTCGAAAAATAGAACAAAATACGCGCAACTATTCGATGTATACGGTTTTCACAGGTGAAAAAATCGTACCCGCCAACTTTCAAACACAATACCTCGTTGTAAATCATTCTATTGTAATATCGCGGACAAATGACCTAAAAGATATCGGGTGAACCGTAAACAATGTCGCGAGAAAATCTTAAGTGCCGGCAGAACACGTGCGTGGTGGGTCTATGAAAAAAGACAAAGGGACGCTAAGGGAGAAAGACGAATTAACAGTCAGTGTGAGTTGAAAAATTAGAGAGTGTGAATTGAGAAGTCAGAATGTTGTCAGCGTTGTCGAGGAGTGTGGTCCACGTGAAAGAGAACGTTGGAACCGTGGTGACGAGAGTTGTAAATTAACTATTTGATTGTCTTAGTTATAGCATATTACTGTATTTAGTTCATCTTAAATAACCATCGTTTCCTATTTAATCCATTTTAAATAAATTAATAATAAAATCCTACACTATTAATATCGAAAATATAATAGTAAACTTTTCGTAACCAATTTTTTAAAACTTCATCCAGTACTCATGGTACGAATACGTACATATTACATATATAGACAAAAGACCAGGTACGTTCTAAAATCCTATAGAGTTGGAGTAGAATATTGTTACTCCGGAAGTATGTTATTTATTTTTGATAATAAGTATAAAAAGATGTCACAGAGAAAAATTGTTTGTTTGTAACTAGTAAACATTTTTTCTTAAGATAATAATTTTCAGGATATTATGTTCATTAATGTTCTTTAATATTACGTTCATCGTGATGTACCTTTACTTTAATATACAGTATTTCGAAAGTATAGATGAGTGAAACAAAAAAATAATGCGAGATGAAAGAAGAAATATACACTTAATCTCACTCTACTTTCTAACAACGAAACTTTCTAAATACAAATCCCCCAGATATAAATTCAATTACATTTTAACTATAAACCGCATGCTGATACTTGACACAGCGTATGTTGTTTTATTCTCACATAGGAATAACTAACTCAATATACAAAATTCACTTAAAATTTTGAATTGGATTTTTTAAATATAACACATTACAGTGTATTACTCATAATATTTTTAGATATTCCAATACTTATAATAGTATTACTTATTTATTCAATTGTTTGAAGAAGAAAAAGAAAATTGTTGTATATAAAATAGATTTTGTTTCTTTCATTCGAATGACCGAGCTTGTATGTTTCTATGCACCTTAATCTGTATACCCAATGTTAACAAAAATTGATTATATCTTACCCTGATCTTGACAGCTTCCATTCAACTTTTTGAATTGGTTTGCAAGGTTCTGGCTCGCCATCTTTAGTAGTTTTCGCTGTAAATATTATGCTTAATAAGTATAAGTATAATATATAATATATAATGTAATAGTATATAACAAAAAGTACATATACATATATATACATTATATTTTAAGATAGGAATGTATATTAATATAGATAACCTATTTATCAGCGTTATTTTGATAGATATAAGAATTCTAAACGAAATCAATTTCAAATAAACTATGTACGTATGTAAGTCGTGTACGATGTTGAATTTCAAGGGTTTATTAATTAAATTTATTAACCAGAGAAATTCATTTTTACAAATTATAACAATCTTATTCTTTGAGTTATTTATAATCGTCCGCTGTGAGAAAAATAGAGTTCTCTGTACATTCTTCTTCAGAGATTTCTCTGATAGTAATCAATACTGCCAATTCATATTAAACAAAAAAAAAATATACAATACATAGGAACCAGTGCGCATTTTTTGCGACTTAGTGCGATTTTTTCAAACTTCGATGGCAATTTATAAACATTCAAAATCATAAAATTTAATACATAAAGACGCATCTCCACTACGCCGATCGACAAAACCGAGCTTATGGGCAATGGGGATACGTGATCCGCACATGGCAACAAGCCGCGCGGTATAGCCAAGGAGCAAATCTTTTATGCATTATAGTAAACACCGCAATTTATGGTTTTACGGTGAAGGTCCATGACATGAATAAAATAATTACATTGAATGTATCGTAGGTAGGAATACATATAAACATGGAAGAACATAAATGGATAAACATAAGTATATAAATCGCATTGCAATACGAATGCGTACAAATTGAAATAAATTCCAAAGAAAATTATACCATTTGGGAAGACTCTATTAAACATGTAAAGATTTCTCGCGTTTGTAGTACATAAAGATCAACTTTTATATCTCTGAATTTCTTATAATCGGCTTATTTTGTCTTTCTGGTTGTTATCATATATATATAATCGTCATGATATATATCGTAGAAAAAAATAGTTAGACTAACATACCTCTAAGTATGTATGTATATTTTGAAAATTATATTTCTGAATATGCATTCTTCTGGTAGCAAATATAAAAGAGTACCGCTACACAAGTACCATTTGGACGGTATAATTAACGCAATTAATAAAGTTTTTATGACATCAACTTGTTAAAATTAATTTAATAGCAATTAGACAATTAATTAATAAACTTCTTAACATTATGTGTACATGGAGTTAGCTAGAAAATATTAATATAATATAAGCTAATATAATATTATGAGCTCTCTTGAAACCATTTTATCTTAATTAAATGGAACTTAAACTTTTCTGCAGTTGTACTAGGGAACGAAACTTGGTCGCCAACATTTCTCTTAAATGGAATGGCAAACATTATCTTTTCTGTTTCTTATTTATAATCAAGAAGTTACGACGAAGATCTTTTCTTAATAGAAACTTTGAGGAAATATTGAAAGATGTCAAAATAAATGTACCTACATTGGATTGGAAATCATTGTCTTAAATGTTCAAAACAATGTCCTTGAAACAATCTTTTCATTAGATTTCTGTTTATATATCGGCATAAAACATTAAGCGACTCTTATAACAAAGGAAGTTATGACAGCAAGAATACATACTGCCTTTTGCACCTGTTACGTCGGGCGACACTCTACCTAGACCAAGCCACACACCGCGGGCAAGATGGGAAGCAGATGTCCGCTTATCCTTACTGCGTACACTCAATAGTCTTAACGACCCATCGTAAATCTTAGGAATTTGCTAGCTAAGGTCCTTCAAACCGAACAAATATTGTTTTTCTAAATTGCTTTCTAAGGAGTATTCTCTACTACGGTTGACACGGGAAAGTTAGTTTTTTCTCAGGTATAACACTTCACACTAGCGACTTTCTATCGAGGGGGGTTAAGACCCTTCCTAGTCCACCAACCTTCTTTTATCTAATCAGAAGCAATGTCCACTTATTCTTCAACGTTAGAATAGTCAACATGTCAGTACCGGGTTAGTCTCCTCTATTGCTACGTCAACTATAACTAAAAACTCTACTATAAGAGCCTTGCTCGACTACCAACGAATATTGTGCCAGTATATGGCATCTTTATACGCCGAATCATTGTCCACGACGTATCTCATACGCAACAGTGTAACTTAAGTGTTAAAATATATAGTTTATAACCCTGTTAATCGCAGTGCTATACTCTCTCAACCACCCCTATTATCTCAACGGAAATCAGGGGATCGATCTATTCGCGGCGTCGATTATTATAATCGTAACGGGAATTTACGACTCCCGTTGACGTGTTTCTTCGCAATTGCGTCTCCCCACGATTGGTCGAAAATACAGCACATTTAACCCCTTAACCTACGATTTACTTTAGAGAATTTTGGGCCGAAACCGTAAACAAGCTATTGTATATTATATATTATATTTGGCCCGATCATCGTACTACAGGCTATGCCCATAATATTTACGTTCGGTCCGATCATCTACTACGGGCCATGCTTGTAATATTTACGTTTGGCCCGATCATCGTACTACGGACTATGCCCGTAGTTGTAGGTTAAGGGGTTAATTACCTTATTGATGTTATCATAGGTCTTATTTAAAGGTCCAAAAACATTTATTTTACATATTTAGTAAAATAAATTTCAAGCTAAAACATGTTCATGTAAATGTTTCATGTCACCTCCTCGCTTTTTTCTAGAAAAACCATTCTTCGTCATAATTCTTTAGTTATGCCGAATAGAAAAGAATGTTTTAATTAAATATAATTAATATTAAACATAATTAGTAATCTAACTAAATATCATTAATATCTCATTCCATTCCAACAAAAATGATGTGCCTCCTTTTTTCTCTGAACAATCTACCCAGAAAATATCGTTGCAATCCAAACCGTTACTTTCTCCGTTCTATTTAATTCTAAATAACAGTAACAAAAGATTGAAATCGTTATCCAATTTTGGATAAAAAAAGAGCTCATTACGCTTTATTTGGCACACCCTACAGTAATGATGGTTTAAAGTATTATAAATATGTGCCATGTAGATTTCATGTACATACATACGCATACAATTCATAAATGTTTAACAAAGAATTAGCATTTCATGAATTGCCGAGACAATAACAAAAGATATTTAAATAAAAAAGAAAAAAAAGAAAATTTCTCACCATGTGGGTGCGTTATATTCGTTGGCTTTACTTGACGCACCGTCCATGTTGCCAAAGAACCATCAGTATGACTACACATAAACTGTTTACCCTCGTGATGCCAAGATATCGATTTCAAAGGTACGTCACTGTGGCATCTGTATTCTGCATTTTTTGTTTTTAAATCCCAAAAAACCATTTGTCCCGACTCATATCCTATCAGCATCTGAAATTAAAGATTAAAAGCATGATGTGTCAGATGTGTGTCTGTGTGTATGTGTTTATGTGTGTATGTTCTGTGTGTGCCTGTGTGTGTGTGTATGTGTGTGTGAGAGAAAGAAAAAGAGAGAGAACAAGAAAATACTTATGTCATAAATAGCTATTCTAAGAAAAATGTTGTATGTAATTTTTTATAATAACACATAATTTTCATAATAAACTGATACAATTTATAATACAAATTACGTACACACAACAAGAACAAATATGAATATGTAGTGCAGAATGGATCAGAAAATTTGATATTACTTTAAATGCAATGAGCAACAATTTCATTGAAACTGTGTGTTGAAATTTTATGTAATTATGAATTGTAACATAAAAATAGTTAATGAATATCCAATTTCAATGCTGCATTTATATTTCTTATTAATGTGCTTTATGATAATTTGCAAAAGTTAATTGCAAACGACTGCTATTTTTCAAATAAATATTATAAGTATTTATTATAATTTTATATTACCTTACAAATTGTTTTTAATTAATTTACAAAAATCCATTATTTTCTATCAACTAACGTAAACTTTCGTTTATGTATATCGCACTATATGCAAATTTTATTAAATGTATATTAGATATGATATACAAGAATTTATTAATGATGTAAAATTATTGAACAATGTAACAATTTCTCCTATGTGATAATGCTAAGCAAACATCCCTTTTTATTGGAATTTTTATATTCGATCAATTGGAGTGAACAGTGAAATATATATAATTTTTCTTTTTTCTAAATGAAAAGAACTACAGTGGTTCGATTGAATTTTTTCCTGAATAATAAGTTCAAACATAAACTAAAGCAGATCATGATATTGAAGAAGAGCAAAAAAAATGGATTTTGTTAATATAACTACTGTTACTTCTACAAAAATGTTTTCGCTTTCTGTTTGTGTAAACAATGTTGTGCAATTCGTTTTTTGATCACACAATAAGCACTTACAATAGAATTTCTTCAGGTAATGTTACACGTGTTATACCTTTAAATAATATTATAATATATGTCTAACATTTTTCATTTTATAGAGGCGGATCTCTTTTCTATAGTACACCCTTAAGTTGATCCTAAAAGTTTCTTAAATCATCGTATGATGATATACAAGTATAACTTATACATACAAAGAGTATATAGAAATCGCAAAGCTACATAAAGATTTCATAAATTGGTTAATGTCTACATATTTTCATTCTGCATTCTGAATATTAAGTATTCTTAATAAGCATTCCGTATACGCATTATTAACCCTCAAATTAGTATTGTTGGATCGTAGATGACATATAAAAGCTTAGGTTAAATATTATTTTGGAGTACTTGATATTAATTTATATTTTGTGTTCTATGTGACAATCAATAGTATTTATCATGTAAAGTACTGAGTATAAATTAATATTAAGTACTCTAAAATTAAGTAACAATTTCAACTATTATGGTTACATATGACCCAAAGATAATTGCAGTTTAAAGTAATTCTTAGTTGCAAATAGCAACAAATTTTTTACAAAATCTTTCTCCATCTAAATCCTGATATGTAATTATTATGAGACTATATCTATCGCTTTTGAGACCAGTCAAATAATTTAAAAAAATGAAATTTCAAATCCTTTGGAATTTTATATGCAAAAAGCGATACATTAATGCCCCGTTAATATTGAAATCAACAGATCCATTATAAATTTTGATTTCTGTCGTTCTACGAGCGCAACCCAAATCAAAACAAAACAAAACCGAAGCGATAAATCACTAATTCAGTTAACGAAACAAGGTTTTTACGATTTGTTTTTCATTCTGTAAAACTGAATTCAAAATGAATTCGAAATGATTCTCCACCTCACAAGGTTTTGCTGTATTTAATTTACCGACTTAGAATATTGATCTTTGGTTTGGTTTATCTTCGAAAGGACATGAAGCAAAGTCAATATTAAACAAGTCCACATTACTTAATATTAACGGGACTTTGTTGTAGTTTTCAGATAAGTAATTCAATTTTTCAATAATCTAGATGGATAAAATTGAGTGTCTAAAATTCTCCTTTTGATCTGTTATACGAACATTTCACATTACTTTTTTTACTTGTTTGCTCTTAAATTAAAGTACAACTGTTTTTTGCAATAGACAAAAAGGTATTTCATCTCACAAGACAAGCTTGAGATCTAGTCCTGCTGGTCACAGATTTCAATGACATTTGGTGTAATGATAGTTCTATATGTAAAACGTATCTAAACGTATCTGTTATTTTAGTCTGAAATAGTAGACCAATTGAGAAAAATGCATTTAATGTTTGAAAAAATCGTATATTTCCTACTCTCCAGGTCTTGGAGTAGGTCATACATTAACGATTGTAGTCCAGCGGCAAACCTAAAAGAGTTCGAGTTGCTTATCTCAGGTTCTCATTTAGTTGGAAGAACTTTTTCCAGTATAATTACCTTAAATATTACAATTACGAAAGAGTGAATTATTTTGTTTTTCTTGTTATAAGAATCATTTCTTATTTATTATTAATAAAACAATTTATTGAAAAGAATAGTATACAGGGTGATGAAAAAAGATATAGTAGATAGTACATATAATATAGTAGAGGGAAGTATAAAATATGTAATCAATATATGTTCTAAAAGCAATCCTCTCGGTGTAAAGTCAATTTTTATTATCTATTAGCGTTCCATATCATATTTTGCTTCTTATACAGAGAAATTAGGATAGTTCAAGGTTGTATATATAAGATTGTTATTAATATCAGCCAAGATTACTTCATAAACATAAACATGGTACAAATCCTCTGTCTTCATCCAGTTTGGTAAACGTTATTTTCGTGTTGTTAACAATGACCATTCATTATGTTGCATATAGTCATGTTAATGAAAACATGTATGCAGCCCGTTACTTGCACACAGAAAAACATCCCAATAACTATATCCCTCTCGTAAATTGATTAAAAAGCTTCACCGACATTTATGTACATTTATGGTAGAGAAAAACGTGTTTTGAGGATGGGAAGAGAACCCAGAAACAAGTTCCCGAAGGATTTCAGTGGCTGCAGATATCAACGGATATCATATCAACATTGCGTTGATTCATCGAACTCTTTAACAACAATTACTTTATCCATGTAATAAAATTGATCTAACAAAAAGGATTGCGGTTTACAATCCTCTATGCTATACTATAAATAAGTATTATAAGCCCTTTAGGTATAGGACCCTTTTTTTATCATCTTGTATACTATTCTTTTTAATAAACTGTTTTAATAGCAAATAAAAAATAATACTTGTAACGAAAAACACATAAAATAATTCCCTCCTCCATAAATGTAATTTAAATTGTTATTTAAATTGTCATTTAAAGTAAGTGTCCTAGAACCTATACGTTTATTTCACATATAGAATTATCACTCAAATCATCGAAATGAGTCAAGAGATAAGAATCAAGTCTGAAGCTTGTCTTATTAGTCATCAATACTTAAATTTGTTTTATCATTTTTCCAGAACTTGTTACATTATATACTCTGCTTTATCGCTATTTCAAATGTGATGTCAAAAGTACTGATCTTTCTGACTGTCGTTCCTTTTGAAAAATTTCTTAGTATATAATGCACTTTAAAAAAAGTCATTATTTATAAAAGTTAGCTTGAACTTCTATAACCATTATAATTTTAGCGATCTCAACAAAGATAATAATGAAATATAATAATAAATCCCTCCCACGACGTTACATCTATATTAGAAAAAGAAATAAAGGTTTTAAGGTTTATATTTGAAATTCATATTTTTACGAAAATATGTATGTAATATATTTCTGAATAGTATGGAGAAGTTTATTTTATACAGCTAAATCTTTAAATACAGTTCAATATGATCACAGAAACTATATTATACATATGTACAATCAGCAGTTATCCAGTTAAAATATCTCTAGATCGCTAGATTTGCAAATAGAACAACAGTCAAGTGAATGAACGGTAGTAATATAAAGTTTGAATTAGTACCAGGACAACGAATATTATATTTTGCATATAAAACTTCAAGAAGTTTTGACATGGTTTATCCTATCATACATATATACATATATTAATTCTGATATTAATGATGAACTTGTGTAAAATGTATAAAAAGATGAGTGATTATGATCACGAGCTAAATTTTTGTTAAGCTCTTGACATATTCTGTGACTAATGCAACACCACTATGCTTTATTGAAGCGATACAAAAGTAATGGGACTTGAAAGTTTGAAAAAAGGGTGTGATATATATGAGATACAATACGATACGATAAATACCATTTTTCAAAGATTGGATATCGTAAGAAAGATTGCACATAGCAAATACATACATACATTCACAATGTAGATGTGTACAATGTATTGTACATATCATTATTTTAAATAAATATTAATGTCTCGACAATGAAAAAGAAAATTAATTCAATTGTATAAAAGAAAACTGAATGGAAAATTTCGATTAACCGGGAAATATATTAATCTTTATTCTGTTGCAAGTTAAGAATAGTTTTATATGAGTAAATTTCAAAGAAAATTAAATGTGGTATGTTCAGCAATGAATACTGAGTGTTACTCTTTTACTTTAGGTGTGTAGAATGAATATGAAGATAATAACAATCCCATTACTTTTACATCTATACGACACACGTATTAGTAACACATTAAATGATATGATTCTATCAGAAAGAAATTACTTCGTTAAATCATGTTGTACGACAATAATAGCATGCACGCATGCACACACACAACATGCAAGCACACACCTCTGAGTCTTGTTACAGATAACACCTTAAAGAATATTTATAAAAAATGTTGAAATGAATCTTGAGAATATCCTAACATCATGATTTCATTTCATAATTCGACATAATATTGAAGAATGTAAGGTATGATGTCATGGTAAGGATGGAGAATAATGCAAAATAAAACGTACTCAAAAACACGCGTACCTTGCTCAAATCTAAAGGATTATCACTCAAGTGTACTACAGCACCAGGATGGGTCTTTCTAGATCTGGAAAATATATATACATATATTATATACGTGTGTGTGTATGCGCACGTAAGCGCGCGCGTGCATGTGTAGTTGTATATACGTGTTGTTATATTTATTTGTACAGTATTCGTATACGTAATCTATATATCTATATCTTTGTATTATATTCATATACTTTAGCATATGTATATCAGTTTTTAAAAACGTTCGAATATCAATTTTATTATAATTCAACATTTTTCCTCAACTTTACCTAGATCCTTTTAAAATTACTAATATACTTCGATATTTGTACAAGTTAGTACGATATACCTATTGTGATCTACGAAAATAATAAGCTCGAAAAGATAAAGAAATTTAAATGAGAAATTAAAACAGATGCACCAAATACGATGAAAGCTGTGCTCGTGTGTAATGCGTAACATATACATAATAAATGTCATCTTATAAAATCCTAAAATAATAGTTTGGAAACTGAAGCAGACGAATTAAAATATCCTATAACTATAATAGTGTTGCATTTATCGAGAAAAATTTAAAAATAAAATCATAAGCGGAAAGAATTGATAAGACATAAAAACACTAACACGTCATAAATTATAGGTAATGAATAAATATAGAAAGTTTAAATTTAAGAATAACAGATCCGATTTTACTTTCAATATTATCATTACTATATTACACTATAAGTGTATTTCCTTATATTCTTAGACTGCAAATCTTGTCTATCTAGATATTCATATTATTCCTGTTATAAAAAAATTATTTTATTACAAATATCAATGCGTCGTATATATAGCTTAGGAAGAAACTTTTCTAAAATATTTTACTGTTCATTGCAACAATTTTCAATTAATCAATCTACAATTAAATGTCATATAATTGTATTCATTTGTTCAAAAACTTTATGTATCTTATAAATAATAAATTTCAAAATGAATAAATAATATTACATGTATTACATGTGTGTGGATTATATTTATATACCTTTTTTTTATATATGTGTATTTTATTTTCATTAGCAATCAGAATATAATGTATTCTATAGGCAAATATGGTGTCTTAGAGAGCTGCTATTCTTAAATCTCAGTTATTTTTAATAACATATTTTAAAAATTCATTCTTCTATTTAATGATTTAACAAGAATATTCATTACTGACATTTTGTTTTCTTTCAACCTTAAGAACTTGCATCTTCTAATTTGCTATATATTTTAGTATTTTTTACGTTCAACCATTCTGAATTTACATACCGATGAATAGTAACAATTATCACTATGAGCTAAGCTATAAGCTATACGTTTATATCTATTAGAATTAAAATTATAAGCTATATAATATATTAGAGCAGCAATTCTTAATCTCTTGTTTAACAATCTTTCGTTGAATCACCCTCAAATAATTCTTTGTTATTGCAGGTCCCCAAGACATAGTTCAAAATTTTAATTTGTAATATGTCTCAAATATGTATATTTAAAATACTCATTAATTGCTCATCATGAATAACTTACAAATTTGGCGAGAAGAGATTTAGTATAGATAAATAAATATGCATATTCCACAGATTAAGAACCGCTATATTAGAGCTATAATTAGAAGCTATGATAAAGCATTGTACATGTCTTTTTTCTTTAAAGAATATGATATTTACGATTAAAGTAAATAAATAAATACTCCATAAGAGTAATAAAGATGAATTAAATCGTAAACTAATTTCTTAAACTCCGCAAAATTGGCTGATTTGATTAAATTCTCGTACAAAAACATTTTACTTTCTAACTTTACTTCCTAGTGTAAAGATACCTTTGTAATAACTTAAAGCAGACAGTTCAAAGATCGATCGATTTTAACAATAATTCCATGATCTTTTAATTTGATCGTTTAATGTACTAACATCAATGATTATATCTACGTCGCACCACTTCCTTTTGTGTAAAATTTCTTTTGTCCTGTTTTACAATTTGATAATAAAGAAACAATTGATAATGTAAGACTCTGCTACTAGTAAGACTCTTCGTAAATATACTATACGACACACTGATACTTTAGTTGCACAAGATTTACAGTTAAATTCACATATGTATCGTATGCAATATGTTATATTTGATCTTGAAATCTGATTTTTACGAATGACATTATTTCCCATCCTTCTTGGATAATGAAGAGCCCTCTGAAAAATTTTACATAATCATTACTTATATTATATCGATCATTTTCTAAGTATATATTTCTAACAATTTGAATTTGTACACTCATGTTATTTTTCTATTTATATATGAACCCTCTCGTCTTTAAGTAAAATTTCAATGACCAAAAATTTTAAGATCGATCTTGTGTATATTATTATTCTTCATATTAATGTTCCCTTCATACATTCACACATTATACATATGCACACATTCTAGTATGACGTACTTATGATTGCAGATCAAATTCCTTAATTCTAATTTCACTCATCTTTTTCGAAATTGCTCCAATTGGCATAAAGCCGCAACAGTTAAATTAACGCGCGTTATAAAATTTATTAATGTTAAAATATAGTTACCTTTCAAGAAATTATATTAATACACTGCATATTATGCGCTTATATATGAACTTCAATAATCTAAGAAAATTGTGTTTTGTTTCAAGTTAAATAATTAAATTTTCATCAGTTATTTAAAGTGTCTACTCAATATTAAGTGTTTTTCTTAATTTTTCCGAAATTATTTATTTTTTATCGTATTATACCTACTTATATTCTTTCCAATATTCCAACAATAACGTAAGCTAAACGTAGATATTTATACGAAATGTAAAATAACACTTCTGTTTTACGTTGAAGTAATCAACACATTAACAAATTATTATATACGTTTTCAAATAATTTTTCCATTCAATCATTTATACAATATATGTAATTGTTACAATTCAAAACTGCATATGAATAATTTTATGTACTTCATTTACGAGATATATATTTAATATTCGTATCATAAGTTGTCCGTTTAATATACAAGGTGGTCCATTTATTTATGTAAGGTCAGCTAAATATCTCTTTGAATTATGGTGATGCAAAAAATATTTTTTACGTAACGTGAATGGTACCAAAGGACTAATATTCGATAATATTATTAGAATATTATTAGAATATTAATAGATAAGAATATTTTTGTCCAGGGACATTTTTTCAGAGTTTTTATGATCTTCGACGTTTTTATTTGCATATAACTATATACATGTTTTATTGCATCATGTAACTTTTTGAAAAATACCTTAAAAAATGTAAATAATATAACCCTGAAATGATCTGGATCTCCAGAAATTTTACGTAGAACTGTAATTTCTGGATAACAAGCTTTAGCCAAGACGCGACAATCGAAAGGCTATACATGTAGATGAATTTGTTTAGTATCGCAATACTGATGATCCCTGACGGTTTGAAGTACTGGTCATTTTTATTCCATCATTGTGTCAACGTACAATTCACAATAAATTACTCGATGATATGATATTCATTTGTGGTGGAAGTAATCAGTGTTTAAGGGAAGCAATTTGAGCAAATTCGAGCAAAAACAATTTCCTGATCGTAATTCTCCATCGCATTATACATATGCAGAGGTGGTCAACAATTTTCATAAAATTGGTATTCCCGTGAAAAAACATGCGAGAACCAAAACTATTAGAAGCGACAGAAATGAAAGAATTATTGTAGATACAGTTAACGAAAATCCACATGTGAGTCTAAGAAGACAATTTCAGCGTGAAAGTGGTATTTCCAAAACGGGCATAATATGGACGCTTCAAGAAGAAAGATTTCACCCGTATCATCTATCTTTACACTTTACAGGTTCTTCATGGAACAAATTTCGTAAATAGTATGCATTTTTCTCAGTGAAGTTTACAGCAATATGAAAATTACCAATCATTTTTTAAAAGCGTAGATATTACTGTCTGACAAAGCATCTTTCGCCAACCATTATCAGTTGAATCTGACAAACATGCATTACTGGTAAATCAATGGATAAAGAAAAACTGTGGAGTGCAAATGTTTGGGCGGCATATTGAATAACCAAATAATTAGTCCTTATTTCATATATGATGTGCTATTAGATATCTGTCTAAGAATGTGATACTAGCATGATGATTGTCCGGCTTATTCTACTCTGCCATGCCAAACAAATTTTAAATTCAAAATGTCCAAATCGATGGATTGGTCGTAATGGAATTGTAGCATGATTATCGTGTTCGCCAGATCTTACACCTAGGTATGAGGGGCAGGGGGTTAAAACAAACAGTTTATAAAGATCAACCAACTACACAAGAGGATACGATGAACCGATTAGTTACAACTTGTACTGCTATTAATTCTGAAACAACCGGAAGGTCATTATAATTGGTTATTGCTCGTTTCAAAGGATGTATGATCGTACAAGAACACTATTTTGAATATTTACGAAGATGATTACGTAAAGGAAAGTGTATGCTGTTTTGCACATTTTATGATCAAGTCTTCTAGATATTCTTAACGCGATAAAAAATATTTGCTTCACATTCTCAAGTTCAGGCATCTTGGCCAAAGTCTGCGATCTCGATAGACATAAATGATATGTAAAACTTCAATTTTTGGAAATCGGTCATTTCAAGATCATGTTATTATACATACCTGAACGTATTTTTTTTACCAACCACACGATGCAATAAATCAAAATATATATATAGTTGTATACATAAAAAATATCAATGACCTTGGAAGCTCTGAGGAATAACCTTGGGAAAAAATATTCTTGCTAGATATCGGTCCTTCGATACCATTCACGTTATGTAAAAAATATTTTTTGCATCATCACAATTCGAAGAGATGTTTAGGTAACTTTACTTAAATAATTTAATAAATTTAATAAAATAATTTAATAAAAAGACAAATTCTATCATAACCGCTTTTAGTGGGAAATCAAACTGTTCACTTCTAAATCGGAAAATAATCCAACTATCGGAATAAGTAAGAAAATATGTATAGGACTAAAGAAAAATAAAGACAGTTTGAAATAAGACGTACATAATTGCAAGTATATGTCGCTGCCGCTGTTTATTCTACACATGTACGTATGATACTGTTCATAGTTAGGTTATTAATCATATTTAGCTTAAACTACTTAGACAAACATTTGCGTACTTACACTTCGATAGCCTTGTTCCAATTAATTACATATCCAGAAAGAACAAACGTCTCGATATGAAGCACATGAATATTCCCCCGTTCCGTACCGACATATAACCATTTACTTTGTAGCGGTAAGTGGATGCATGTTATTCTGTTTGAAATAGAACGAATTATTCGTCATTATCTAGAAAAATCTTTCAAATATGAAAAAGATTTAAATATGTAACACGAAAGAATATATGAAATTTATTGTCTAATGATTAGTTGAAATAAGAATCTATTTGTTTTTTAAAGTAACGAGTTGCCAGTCATTTAAAAATAATACTCAGTAATAATTACTTCTATCATTTATATTTTATTTTTTCTCGTGTATTTTATATAACAACTGAAAACGGAATAAAAGGCAAAACTAATATCGTTGGTGAACTACTAACGTATGCAACAAGAAATACATCTATACTATGAAATGAAAATCAAAAATATAAATGAAAAGACTGACCTTTCTCTTTGAAATTTGAGACTCTGCACAACCTGTGGTATTTTCTGTCGGAAATTCCATAGATGCAAAGTGTCATCTGCGGTAGCGGAAACCAATGCTCCCTCGTTGATTAAAAACTGTAATTGTACCACTGCTGTACATCCTTCGTGTCTTACATGTGCATCTACACCTGGTCGACCCAAACTATTTTATCATGTTTTAGTTAAGGAAAATCAAAAATATCCATTTTACAAGCCTTGTTAGAGTCTATTTTGTCACAGTTTAATAAATTGTAAATGAACAATATTTTGTATTTATCTTATAAATTATGATTAGTAGATACATTTAATAATAAAACTCAATAAAACTCAAGACTAATTAGCATAGCATATTTTTTAAAAACAGTTGGGATAATTAATATAAACATAAATCTGAAACACATCTGGCAAATTTCATCGTTTCACATTGAATATTTGGTAAATTATTAACATTTAATATAATATATATAAAATAGTATGAAGAACGTATAAAGGCGATGACAATGTATACAATGCACAAATACAAATAGTACAAATGTAGGAGATAAAGACTCGTGGGACTAGGGAAGAACACGTTTCCCCTTCAACCTACTAATTAGGGAAAATGAACTAACTCGTCACTCGGGTTTGCCAATCTCTTGAACATGATAATTTTCGTATTTTGAAATCCCCTGCCTTTCTGTGTGCCGCTCTATTTCTATAAAAAGTAAATTACATCATACTTACATTTGCAGGAACTAAGACTGATTAAATAATCATTAATTTGTCGTTATTAATTACAATTCCGTAATTGTACAAACTTCTACAAGATAACTCAATTAATAAGTTAATTAACAGAAATAAACGAAATATATTGTAAATAAATCAAGTTATTCTCTGTATCTCTACATCATATCACTTCTAGCACACCATGCAATCATTGATTTTCTGCATTCTTCATACATGCACAATCGATTCTTTGTAGAAAGCGTTCAAAGATTTTATTGAGCAATAAAGCGCACCGTCAGATGAAAGTAGTTACTTTGTAGCAACTGCCTGTCTCGATAGCAACTAGGAAGCTTATCGAGCTGTGATGAGCATTCACTACATGGTAAATCTTTAGTCAGAATAGACCAATAAAAGCACCCACGTGAAAGAACACATGGTTGACGAACCATAAACCAACTGTACGGAGTAATTAATCCAATCAAATTGGATAACTTCACTCGATATGATTCTTTAACAATCTTATAGACATCTTAATAAATCACTAGAAACGTAAATGTAAGAGTTAATCAAACGACAAGATAATTTTCACAGAAAGAGATTCAAATGTCTCTTAATCATTTTGCCGTATGGATATCCCTTTTGCTATTTTCAAAATATGCTTTTTTATATGTATGCTTTTTATATGTACTTTATAATACAATTTAAATAATGTTAAGAAACGCGCTATTTTTTTAAATATGTAAATATTTAACTTGCTGTTTACATTATAAAACACAATAAATGACATTTATCTTGAAGAAAGTTTTAAATAATATATTTAGTACATTTACTAAACAAGAATACCATAATGCAATAAAAGTATATAGTTGTGTGAAAAGAAATTTTATAAGAACATAAAAACGAGTTATTTTTATTCTAAAATTCAAAAGTTACTCTTTGCATTTTATAACAGATACCATTTGACCATGTATATTGTATATCATAAGATAGAAAATTTTAATTTAGCATTTGTCACTGATAGTATACGTTTCCTTTTTTAAACTCTTCCAAAGTTATTTTCAGAATAATTTATCGTAATCTTTATAATTATCTATTATTAATATGGTCTGTTTTATAATTAATCTTCTATTTGGTCTTGTTAGGAATTTAATCATATAGAAAGCTATACCTGATCGGGTCGTATACATTTTGTTATTACACTAGTGGATACTCCTTTCTTCTTTTCCTTTTACCTAGTTAAATTGATCATATTAAAACATTATGAAAGGATACATCCTAAGAGATCCAGATTTAGTGCCAATAGCAAGAAGTCTTTGAACTGGATCGAATGCCACTGCTGTCGGCTGATGTGGAAAGCCATGTCTGAATGTCTGAAATATAAAAGCATTTGTTTCAATTCATGTTTCCTGCTTTAGTCAACTGAAAGTCTATTCAACCCCACCAAGGGCTGCAGAACGATATAAGATAAAAGATAGCATTGTTTCTCTAGTCTCCAATGTATATATTTAACTTAGACTATACAAATATTCATACTATAATTTCAATACTGTTAATTCTGCATTTCATTTGTTTTTCATATCGACTATGTACTTTCAACGAATCTAACATTTAGTTTAAACCATTAGGACGTCTATATGATCAGTTACAAAAAAATTCGAACACTGTACAATTTTAAATTTCTCAGCTATACATTTTCAATAAATGTACAAGGATTAATAAAAATATATTACATTATGTTACATTACATTATATAGATAACAGTGAAAAACTTATGAGTTATTATTTATTGTCATTCAAATATTAAAAGAAATACTAAAAAAGAGCGAACTTTATGTCACAAAAATTTCAGACACAAGATATACTGCCAGTGTTTATATTCAAGGTTTGTAAACAATGCTTCGTTCAACTCTGAACACGTGTGAACTTTGTTACCAATTTGTTCAGAATGAGCCGCAATAGCCGATATACGATAATTTTTGAAGTACGATAATTAGTAATATTTCACTACGAAAAAAAAATCAATTTATGAAAGAGCGAGTATGGTAAAGAATGATTTAAAAAACATTTGGAAGAAGAATAGAAACAAATCAGTAATGATTATTTAAAAAATACCTTATTTCCAGTATATTAAAACGTTTGCATCATGTCAATGGTGTCATCATAACAAATATTCGTGAATAATCATTATTAATTTTATGTGTTTAATTGTTCAGTTCTATGTATATAATTAACATTAGTATCCGAAACTTCTTGACATAAGATATTAAGATTCATTTTTCTTCACTGTTTCTTTTAATATTTAGACAACAATAAGTAATAATTCAAAAGCGCTTTTCTACTCTTATCTATATAGAATAGTGTAATATAATGTTGTACATTTTTGTTGTTCCTTGTATATTTATTAAAAATATAGAGCTTAAAAATTAAAATTGTACAATGTCTGAGTTTTTTGTAATCCTTTTGTAACCGTAGTATTTCAAATTAATATTCTATAATTATAGATATAAGTTATAATATTTCAATTTTGATATAGTGTTTCTTTATATATGTACGTACAGTGTAATATTACTATGACAGAGTTATACCTAGTATGTGTGTAGCTGTGTGAATACAAAAGAGTACTTGTAGAGAGTTTTGGGAAGGCATACAAAAGGTTTTGCAAAAAGAGAGTCTGATATTTTGTATAAATTTATACATTTCTTGAAAGTAATAAAACATAGCTAATCATCATAGATCCACATACTTCTTTAGATATATACTCCTTCGGTGTTTCATATTCGTATTAAATAACATTTTATTTGTAAGTTTACCACAATATGCATCACTCACGATGTATAATATGCATCACAGACAAAACTCTTTGAGTATCCATAGTCCACAGTAAAAAATTCAAAAGAATCAAATCTGGTAATCGAAATCGTCATTCTGTTGAACCTCTTCCTACCATCTATATATTATCAATTATCTGATTTAAATATTGTCAGATTGACATGTGTGTCGAATCTGAAATTTGATGTAATATCGAAAGGATTAATTTTAGAACCGATGTTGATTAGATATTTTTAATTCCCCTCGATGAATACCTACGATAAGCTTTCAAAGTCTTCTTTTATAACATTCTGTACGAAGATTTAGACTGATAGGTACGAGATTATGTTGTGTTAGCGAATCACGATTTCCGGTCCAAGAAGTGAATAACGAAGGAAGTTGTTTTCCTAACTTTATCACTGATTCAGAGTACATACTAGTTATGCAATACCATGATACATGTATGATATGTATATATGTTTCTACATTCTGCCTCTCTTACATCGTATACCTTATATCTATCTCTATATCTATATCTCTAAATATATTTATTTATATATATTAATTTTTTATTTATTTATGTAGTATATTTACAATAAGAAATTCGATCGATTCACCAAGAAAAAAAAATTCGTTTTTCTTCTTTTTAAATACAAAGACAGCCTAGGAATATCCTTCAGAACATACTCATTAGAATCAAATCAACTTCCCACAGACAGCTTTAATTTCTTTACAAAATGTTGTTCGTTAGTATTGGAATTGCTTCTTTCAGATGTTTCTGTCCTGTATACATTCGCCAATAGATTATCGATTATTGTTTTTATAATCATATACACATATTTTCGTGATTATTGTACTGCATTATTCTCGCAATTATACTGAGGAATGTATACATAATAACATTAAGAACCTCATGGAAAAACACATTCTTAGGAAATATGTAATAGAAATCTGTGACTAAATTGTATTTCATTTTCCTAATACACTTTAAAACATAATTTCCTTTAATCCATTTTGAAAAAAGGTATCTTTATAATATTTCAAATTTTCTCTGTAAAATGTCAAAAATACAAAAGAAATAAATACCGAGATTTAACGCTGAAGGTAGAAAATAAGAACTGTAGACAGTTTAATTGCCCGAAATTATCAACAGATATTGTCGTAGCTATGTAAATATAATTATCGATATCTGTAAATATAATTACAATTTTTAATATCTAATAATTGACGAGCAATGACGTATGCGGCTAATGGACAGAAGTGGCGATTAGATTGAAATTTGAAACTCTCTTAAACTTAAGAA
Source organism: Bombus impatiens (assembly GCF_000188095.3). NCBI lineage: Eukaryota > Metazoa > Arthropoda > Insecta > Hymenoptera > Apidae > Bombus > Bombus impatiens. The sequence goes on along the minus strand of NT_176539.1, from coordinate 52,996 downwards.
CCTATCGAACAGCGAATCGTAAGTACAGGGTGAACTAAAACTAAGAATAGGATTTAAAACATAAATAATTGTCTTATTTTATAACATGTTTGTACGATATTGCTAAATATTTAAAGCTTATAATAGTATGGAGTTTATGTATGAGAGTTAATAATATTTTTTATATACCCTCTGTTTACTGTCTAACAATGTCAGATTCTTTCGATAGCATGTTTCATAACAATGTTTAATGTTTGAGTATTATATAATGTTCTAATATTCCAGTTTCTGCAAGAATGTTTTCCTTGAGCTCTTCAAGTGTACATGGTCTATTCACATGTACCTATTCCTTTAGATAGTAAATTTCCCACAGAAAGTAATGGAAAGCCGAAAGATCGGGCGAACGTGGCGGCCGATAATGGACTTATCACTTTGATACTAAAAGTCTACTATTTTTATGCGTTGCTTCTCAGTGTAACTCATCATGATAAATCTCCTAAATCTCAGTTGTAACATATACGAACCTGTAACATGAAATCAAAAGAAGAATGAAGTTATTCTTTTCTCAAATCCTACTCTGAACTTTGGCCTACCCTGTAGAATAAGTAAGTACAAACTGGTACCAATACAACGCAACCCTTGTCCGTCACGACGCGACGATGTTCCCCGTCAAATTAATGAAAAGCAATTGATTATTGAAATGATAGTTAATGAGTTAATCGGATTAAAGATAATCACGAACTTAATATCATCGAATTGACATCAGACAGTCGAACCAAAGAATTCGTATTTGATAAAAACTATTTGAATATTGAATTACTAAGTTTGTAATTTCGATTTCTATTTATATTTTTTAGATAAGCGCAGCAAGAACAAATTTTGATATAGTAAATTCCCAGGGCAGAGGGTGAAGAGTAATGATTGGTTGGTCTAGTTCTAAAGGAACCCCCTACAAAAATAGCGAAGATAAAACGACTCAGTGTACAAGTGTGCATTTGCGATGAGCACTAAAAATGAGAACAAGTCTTTGAATTTCGGATAGCCTGGCTGTAATTAGAGTGCACGATGCTCTATTGTACAGAAAATTAAGATAAAGACTTCGCAGAATGTTTGGATGGCCGCAGGATAAGATGTTTCAAATTAAATGCTTGCCATCCGTGTTATCAGTAGCTTAATTTGTTGCTACGTCTGAATATTATCAAAAATTGTTTAGAAGATATAAGTTCATTATAAAAAAGATTTTGACTGTCCGAAAGAAGTATAGATTCTAATTATGAAAGTCTTTGAATAGAAAAATGTAATTGATGCTGATTTAATTACGGTCTAGTAAATTTTGTATAATATATGAAAATTTCAACTTAAATCTTATTTTATGTTTATTATCTAACAAATTGGATAAAGCGAAATAGACTAGTATATAAAAATCTTGAAATTTATTCACTTAAATCCCATATCTTTTTAAGCATTCCGTGCTTTCAGTTCAAATTTGTTACATCAGATATACGTACATATAAAGCCGTAAAATAAAGTTGAATAATTCAATTATTTTTATTAAAATATTTTGTATAAATGGCATGAAACATTGTAAACATACCGATATAAATAATAGATATTTTCATCGCAGAAATATGAAATTATCTACAATTGTATGTAGAAATGTATAACTTCGTATAATTTCAACTTTATTTTTAATAAATTTTCAATGCTTTCTATACAATTGTTAAAATACCTACTATTGGCTTAATACAAAACTCAAACAATATATAAGAGTTTATGGATGTTACTTTGTAATTGATTCCTTTAAAAAATGAAATAAAAGAACTATCCGTTATACGGATAAGAAACAAATTTGGGACAAAGTAGAGTTAGGATTAATCTGACGCCCTAAAAGACAGATATACGTTAAAATCGATTCTGATGCAGCACTACTGCCTTTCCACTGGTCATGAAAACTGCCCTCGTTCCATTTCAACGGAATGGAGAAGTAGGTTAAAATACAGCAATACGAAACTTATGAACACCCGCCATCCTTTATATCCGATTTTAACTTTCCGGAGGTGGTCTCTGGTCAATTTCCGACAGTTCGCGTGTTACGATCTTGCGAGCACATAGACATCGAACCTTAGCATCCAATGTACCCATATAAATTGGCATTCTATAGAATTATCAAGGCGTTATCAACCCAAAAGAAAAAAGATAAGTTTCGAAACTATGTTTCCTTGAAAATCGCACCTGCAAAATAATAGAAAGTTCAAAAATTAAGAAGAAATAAAAATAAAATTTTATTGGTATAATATATCAATATATGTAATATTGAATTAATATTGAACTAGCTAACATATAAACGCAGCATTGCTTCGAAAAACAAACTTACTAGATACTATTACAGCAATAGTAACGTATTGTTAACGATCAGTTCAGTTACATATTTAATTATTAGATGATTAATTATTAAATTTAGTAAAATCCATAATACAAGATTTGAAATTGGTTATCATTTTATATGTATACAATATGGCACGATAATTCATATTTGATGTAGGTAACTTAAATTTAGATGTAATAGGATTTGTTATTCTGAAAACTGTGCTCATTTTTTATGTATTTCTATCATATTTGAAGGGATGTAGGAAAATTGAGGACCATAGCAGGAATTGAACGCACAATATCTCACAGATATACTACAAATAATATAAACTATCCAGTCACCTGCCTTAAGGCCTAAATAATTTTTCCATAGTCCCTATTATGTTGAGACAAACTAAATGTCGTAACAATTATTTACATAATGTAATATCATATACTACTATTTTAAAGAGGAACAAGAAAGCAGATTATCGTATTAATCTAATACAATAGTTTCATCTGTCGATTGTTTTTTGTTATTATCTTATATTATTTATATTATATTAACGATCTTACTAAGAACATTTTCTGTAATCAGAGGTCATTAATTAAACATTTGAGAGTTATAAAGCAGGTAGACATTCAATTCGTGCAGCAAATTGTGTGCCTTACATTTTATATACTCCTGGATCATAAAAGTACTTCTAATGAATGAACCATTGATTTAAAGATCTATATGTATTCTTGTGTAAGAAACTTGTTGATATTTTTATCGACAAAAGTATATATACTGCACTCATTAAAATTTCCGGCAGATATTTGATACATAACAATGAAGTGTGATAATTCTATATAAAAATAACAGAACTTCAAACACGAAACGTGTTACACATAATATGTTACACATTCATCATACTTTTATTGATCTGCTTTTAAATGTAATATTACTTTTTAAGCACTTTGATATGCTAAGCAAAATGAGTCACGTTATTGAGAAGTTAAAAAAAGCAATATACTACTAAGACAATATATCTTATAAGTGTGTTTATTTACTGATAGAATAATACTGATTAAATTATAAGACATAAATTATAAACTTTCTTTGGTTAAATTATAAGACATTTAAATTACATATTTAAATAGCAAGCTGTAAGTATTTCATAAACTGTTCAATTTTCGATATTTTGATACTTTTGTAGGGCATTCATACAGAAATGCATAGAAATTAATTAAAAATTATGGTTTCTAAAGTCTTATGTTACTTTGAAACACACCATAATTTTGCATTTCACCATCGCATAAAGTTGCATTTTTGTAGTAATTTATACATTACTGTGAAGACTTGTATGAGATAATTTCTCAGTAAGGGACACAGTACAATATGCATTTCTTAACGACACGATATTCTTATATCAACATGAATTACAATAGTCATGACATACATATAAATTAAGATAAATTTTATTCATAAATGGCCATGAATTATTTTTCCAATTTTTCTGTTCCACCTTCCTCTTCCTAGAATAGCACCAATGAATAAAAACCTAATCTGCATAGAATTTCCATGGTTTATTAGAAATCAAGATAGCTTTCCCGATTGTGTTGCATGTATATACTCAACTCAATTTAAATGGTTCAAATTTTGCTGTAGTATTCTACGGAACCATGAAAAACAGGTAGAAATTAATTTTATAAAGCCTACCAATCATGATATGTACCTGTCCAAGGTTAAATATTTTCGTATTCCATAGGGACTCTATTTCAAAGTCTATTTGGAACATGCTTTTGTGTTTCATGTCACATATTTTGTCAAAAGGTATGTATTTTAAGATATAGCAAAGAAATACTTCTCTATTTTATAAGAAATGTATTTTATAATATGTAATACATACATACCTATAAGTAATACTTGTGAATTGCACCGAAATACTTCAATTTGTCATGGACGTTTCATGGACAAAGAATACGTTTGACGATGGTTGGTGTTTTTTCGCAGAGGAATGTATCGAGTCATTCATTACCAATCAAATTTAACAAAATATGGCTTCCAAGAGGTGTCGCTACTCCAAATATTTCGCTTTTTGTTAAACGGCATCCGCAGCCATTTCAGGGATATTCTAAAACTCTTATAATCTTATAATGCTCATTAATTCTACTAATTATAAGTGACTATAATTAGTCCTATCACGTTCTGCGGTCGCAATAACTCTGAAATTAATTTTTGGTTTTTCCTTGTTTTCAAACTAAAAAAAAATGTGCAATCGTAAAAAGTAAAATTTATTCTGTATAATTATATAAGTAAAAAAAACAGTTTACTTTTATGTTAAGTATCGTACGTTTGATAAATTACGATTGTGTGGTTTAGGAATTCTAAGTTGGTTGGTCGAAAAATTGAAGAGAATTTCAGAAAAGCTTCACCAGAAAATCTTAGAAAAATACAATAATGGACTAAATTCATACGATATTATTAACTGCAGATCCCGTTATAGCACAGTATAGGAAAAAATTATAATAAAGAAAGCAAGTAACGACATAAATATTGCAGCCCTTAATAAAATCAGAAGGTCTGAATTAGACCGAAAGATGAATTTCTTCATACTTTTGACAATGAATCGATTATAAGTTATTTATTCATATTCAATATTATATATGAAATACGAAATAATATATCAATATATGAAATTTCTTTTAATAAACTATTATATACACATTTCCTTCAGACTTGTTATCTATGGCACGACTCGTGTAACGATTACGCTTATATTTTATGTTTAATTATAAATCACTTAAAATATTTTGTTTAATTAACAAGAGCAAATTAATCTTTTTATAGAAGTATTATTATTATCCAAACTTGATTGCAAAGATATTAACCGATGAATGCAATAAAATTTCTCATCTAAAAGCTTCTCTAACTAGATTAATCCATATAAGATGATTCTATCATATCGTACAATGCAGAGAAACAAGCTGTATCACGTAATTGGCATTTCTTGACGGCTATTGCTTACTCATCTATTTAGATGTCACAGTGCCCGCAAGACTGCGCGCGAATATTTAGACTATCACTACGTGACTGCTCGCTATTCTGTGCAATTGTTATGTAATTGAAATACAAAATTGCTTTTACTTTTTTCACTCATTGTAACTCGGGTCAGAAAAAATATTATCAGTTCAAAAGTATAGTCAGTAAATAGCGAAGTAAGTGATAAAAAATCTTTTACAAAATTTCATAATAGATACTGCGCATAAATATGAACTATATATCATAAATATTTCAGAAATAACGTTGTTTATACATTGTTAATACAGGCGTAAATAACAAAGCATTCATTTTGAATAATAGATATTATCATGTGAAATCGCATAAATAAAACAATAGTTATATTTTTAAACACCTTCAAATCTAATAATATTCATCAACAGTGCAGTTTATATCTAAGACAGCTAAAAGAGTATAATAAAGACACGATTCTCATAAGAGAAACAAAGACGAAGACCAAAGATATACCAAAGATATATTTAATGTGTAAGACTGGTCAACATAACGTATGAACCACTTTTAGCAGTAAAGTGCAACATCAAAACTATTAAAAAACCTAAGATTCATGTACACTTATATCCTACTTGACTTTGTTTTGAAATTGTTACCAGTTTTGTACTGCAGTAACATGGAGTTGCTTATCTACAAGGAAGTGCACATTTAAAATAATTAGTGTAGACCTAAATAAAAGCTTTTAGTCGTCGTGTTATAATACCACTACATTGAATTAAATTAAGTAATTTTTAATAAATCATAGAAAAAGTAATTTCTTTTAAATCTAATAATTGAATCAAATAATAAATTTTGATATAATTATAATTCCGTTAATCTAACACATAGCCTCCTCATGTCTAAAGTCTTTCAATCTTGTAAAAATTCAGGTAATTATGTAGCATTGTATACAATTTAGTAGATTTAGCAGTGGAATCTTGATTTATTATTAAACATTACTATTGTACCTATAAAAATATAATAACTCGAGGACACAAGATAAATAAACGTTCCATCCCCAAATTTCTACTTTGTTTATTCATGAATAAGATCTGACATTGTAGCAAATTTAAAAATTTCTCTATATTCAAATTTTCGTAAAAAAACCAATTGCCTAATATAATTTTGAAATATCTCATTATCTATAATTATCTAAAATGTAAATTTCTATCTACCGTGAAATATAAGGATGTTAATTTAATAACATAATATTCTATTTTTCTCATTAATTGTATTAATAAAATAATATTTTACTAAATTAACATCGTAATGTAAGGCATTATTATGTGCACTGTGAGAATAAAGTTACGATAGATCTACTATCTATATCATACCACAAATGTTATAGAAGCTTATTATACAATTTAAAAAATACAGTCTATTCACCGACATATATGAGAATCATAATGATCATATATGTATGTAACTATTTGAAACAATTTAAAGGACGTTTTAAAAAAAGACCTTCTTCTGAAACTATGTTAAAATCATTAGAACGTGTCGTTAAAATTTCTGAAATATATTTTCTCATCAACTCATAATTCTATATTTGTTTACAGAAGTCATACGGCTTTTAAATGTAAATCTTCATTTTAATAAAAAAATATCTTAACATTACACTTTCAATTAGTAACAGCAATTCCGACATGTAACATATGGTACATATGTAGAATTAATATATGTATGAACTTCTAAATTCATTTTCTTGCTTTCAAACCAAGCTTTTAAAAATACATACGCACTTTCGTGGGCAATATTGGAAAGTTTAAGAACTAAGCAATTAAGCTTACAGAATAGTGTATTGAATATTTTATATACTTTTGTGACAAAAGAAACCTACTTAACTGTTGAAAATCAATGGATTTATTCAATAATCTCTATTTATCATATCACTGCAGATTCAATAACTAAACAACGAACCATATGACTTATAATTGTATTTTTAAACATATATAATTACATATACAACCGATACGTAGGTAGATATATATGTAATGTATTGTTGCAAAATATTAATTTAGAGATTTGACCGAGATAAAAGAGATATTAGGATTAGGGAATGAAATGTGAAAGTATTTCGATTGTCCATCTTACGTAATGACAATAAAATATGATTAAGAGACTGGTAACTTGTAGTGTTAAACAATTTGAAACATTGAAGTAAGAAATATTGAGAATAAGCGAAGAAATACAAGTAAGGGAAGATTCAAAGAGGCTTACTGAAATGATTGTAACGGGAGATGATATCGAGGGAACGTTAATCAAAATCAAGAACATGGTAAAATCGAAGAAAGAAACAAAAATCGAAGAGATCGACATAATGAAGCTACGACAGCTTCACGAAGAACTGAAGGAATTGAAATTAAATACAATAAACGAAAAGAAAGAACTAAAGGAAAGATTGAAGAATTATGTACAGAGGGAATTGGTAAAAAAGAGAGAAAATGGCATCACGCAACAAGTATTCTTGTATTTTTCCATTTTGTATCATCACTTTATTTTATTAGACATTATTTTATTGTTGCGTAAAAGACATTCCTGATCCCTCATTCAAAATCCCATTATATTACATATATTGATGTTATATCGTATTGTATTGATACATGATTATATGTATAATATTCTATTATGTTCAACGCCTCCTACTGAATTTTCATCTTACCAATGAACAGTTTATGTAGGTGACACGATTGTTTTTAAAGGCAGATAAACCGATATGCATGACGTAAAGGAATTCGTTTCGATACTGTTATCGACGCAGCGCATTGAATCTCGACCTGCACATGCTTCCATTAAAAGTAACCTCCTTTATACGTGTATGTGCATTTTGCAACATTTGTTGCGCTAGTTTAAACATCACTTTACTCCTTGAAGCATGAAATAAAGAAAACGATTTGCGGATTCGTATTAAAACTCAGGCACCGATGAAAATACCAGAAAATAATGAAATATGTAGCAAAACACAAGCAGATCGCATTTATTTTGATTTAACGACAAATCGTATATTGATTTCCTTTGCTGAACGAAAGCCATAAAGCACCACGACGACAGGAAGCATTTATGGTTTGGCCATGCTTCCCACTTTGAAGAATTTTATTCAATACAAGAAACAATAACAAAAAAGCTGTAGAAATTTGCGAAAAACGTAATTCTTTCTTATACTGAAAAGGAATATATTAATCACTAAGCATGCCAACGTTTTAAATATTCTTGCATACTTTACAGCAGACGATAATTCACATATTTACTTAGATATGTTTTCTATCTTTTAGAATTGTTTTCCATACATGAAAATGACATTTTTTTAAACATTAATACAATAAAATATATTAGATTGTTCTTTTCATCATAAAAGGAATCAACTAGGAACTATGAAAATGTAAGTCTGAAAATAACAATTGTACATTTATTCTTAACCTATCTATATTCTTTGGGTATTTCTCTATTGGTTAAAATGTTCTTGAAAAGGGTATGAGAAAATCGTTATTAACGCGCGCAATTTTTAATTCTAATTTTATGCTCCTGTCTTTCTTAAATCATTATAAGAGTACATATCTTTGTTTGTTGAAATGAAAGCAAAATTAGAATATATAATTCGAAGACCGTAGCAAGATTAATCATATCGTATAAGGAAATTTATATAGTATATGTAAGCGTAATTCTGTCTCTATCTACATAATCAGTTGGGCGTTTCTGTCATCTCGTATAAAAACAAACTTGAATACATTAATCCAATGTTTCACGATTGATTACTTTTTATATATGAATTTATTGTAAACAAAAAAATGTTAAAAATTCCATCCTTTTAATAATAATCCTATGGAAACTATAATACGTGATAAATGGTTTATACGATGATAATTAATTTCACTTTCCACGAGTACTGGACAACACAACTTTTTTTACTGAATAATTATATTTATCTATATCTTAATAACTTGAATTTCATGCTCAAAGAAGGACATCTTATTTATTATTTTTATTATTTAATACGATGACAATACTAACAAATGATCTTCAAGAGATCTTGAAGACATAAGCATCAATGCTACTGAATAAAATTATTGCAAATCTATAATATTCAATCTCTCTCTCTCTCTCTCTCTCTCTCTCTCTCTCCCCCCCTCTCTCTCCCGATTAAGATGCCAGATGATATAAATGCTATAATATAATACTAATATAATAAAGTCAAAAAGCATCATTATATCCGTTTGGCAATTTCTCTTAAGTCACCTTCCACTTTTCTTTAAAAAGTTATATTTATTCGCATTATTAACAATTTTGAAATCAATATTCATATTTAACTACGTCACGTTGATATGCAACCCACCAATGTTACTCTGATAATGTATTACACGTACATAGGATAAACTATCGCTAGATATGTATCGTGCAAGTGCATATCGTCACTTCTTTTGCATGGTGTAATCCTTTCTTACTTAGAACGTTAAGGTATTATAATCGATTAAAATGCCAAATGTATCTGTTGAATAAATATGCAATTATAAATATTCCGAAAAGATTAAAGATCACATTGTTCTTTTGAATTATTTGTAATTCGATTTGTATTGAAAATTCATAATAATCAATTTCTTAACTCCTACTAACTGATAATCGTAATTATGAACGAATCGAAATTTTTTATTTTGAAAAAGTTTTAGTAGTAAGATAGTGCAAAGAATGTATCTTATACACGTCTACATTATTTTCCTTTCCTCATTTCTTTATTATAAAGTTCTAATTGATAGAACCTTATCATAATTCATATTATATCATAATTTACAAAAAAATTCACGTTATTTCTAAACCAGAAATACTTTTGTACTTATTAGTATTTCATATATATATATACTTATATATGTCCATACATACGTATACACTAGACTTTATTCCTTTATAACCTGTATTCAATGCTATTCATCGAAATTACACGCATTAAAGAATATGGTAATAAACAGAACTTAGCAACAAATACATTCAGCTATTTTGCATCTATTTAAATTTGTAGCTGTATATTTGCTTAAAAGTAATATATTACAATAAAGATAATAATAATATTAGTAACTTCAGGAACACAATATAATATGTATGGTCGTTTTTAATTCAAGATTATTTTTATGATATTTTGATTCTACATTTATATTACTAATAGCGGTGATATCATAGTATATATTGTACAACATATATCCACTATGATAACATTAGTGATATTATACTGACATATTAATTTCATAGTTAGAAAAATGGCTATAGTTGTCAAATAAAAAGTCAAACGATAAAAAACGTAGTATGCAATAAATGCTTCTAAATTGGGTCATTCCACTTATAAACCGAAAACAGCTTTTAGAAAAAGATAATACTATATATTCAAAATAACATAGCATATTTTAATCTATTTTAACGCTAGTACATGTAATTTGAAATAGATGTGTAACTTATAAGTTAATAGTTATAGTATATCGCTACTGACCTTCTTTACTTGAAAATGTTCTGGCCGTAAATTTTCGACGATTTCCTGATCAGGTTTGACGGGTTGCGGTACCGATGATCGGAACCCGTCGAGCACGCCTTTAATTGTAAACTTCTTCATTACGAACCGAAGATAACACCTAAAGGATCACATGTGCAGCAGCAACACAAATTCAAGTCTTCCTAAAGTTCCAAGTCAAAATACGTAATTTTGAGAAAATGGAATTAACAAGAAAATTCGAAATTTCTTATGACAAAAATTTTCAATATGTTCTATTTAAAAGTTCCTTTTTCCGTGAAAAACTAACGATGACATCTTTGCGGATGAATGGAAAGTAACACTCATCGATATTTCGAGTCTTACGGGACCTCTTCTACATTTTGACAGAATAACGATAACGTCGGAGAGGCACTTCAGCACATTTCGAGATCGTAGTACTTTGTGTAAATATAGACGCACACGTTACCGTAACCGTTTGTCGGCGCGTTTTTACAAATGCTGCGTGACCAGAATTGTTTTCGTAGTTAACAGCAATGCAGTGTTGTTTAATCGTGTCAGGATCAATAACTGGCAACAGGCTCATGTGGATTCTTGCATGACCGCGAACCTACCCTGTGCGCAATCGTGAACAAACCTTTATGGCAAGTTTTTATGTCAAGTTCGTATCATCATAAAGGTAGTCCAAAATGTGGTACAACAATAGATAGTTACTCTCGGCATATTGATCTGTGTAAATTAACTATTAATAGCAACTTATAAATCTGAGTTATCAACAATAAGTTAAATTTCGATTTATAGTTATAAGTTTCACATTTGACTATTTAGTTATAAATTAAAGCGTTTAACGAAATTGTATTTTAGAATACTGGATATAAAATTAATTAAATAAATGTCAGCGAAATTTGTTTGTAAGATTCATTAATTTTAAGCTAATAAAGGTTTTACATGCATTCTTCCAATATATGTATCAATCGTAAATTCATTTCAATTGGATGATAATTCTTAGGTAGTTTATGCAATGACAAATAAGCACTTGTATAAATATATATGAATAATAATTAAACAGTATCATCTATATAAGAAAAATAAACAATTTCTTTCTCATTTTTAAATTATTTATTTTTAAATATTTCTATGTACAATACGCTGAATAAAGTAAATTAAAATCATAGTCATAAATTCTAAACGGCTCTTGATACTACCAACTTTATGAATAACCTAGTGCTTTTTCTAGTACTTTTACAAAGTATATTTATATTATATCTGATTATATTTATATTTACAAAATATATCTGTAGCCTGCCCAACGAGATGAGACAATAAACGTAAATAAAACGTGATTATTACGACTGCAACTATTGATTGTCGACTAGTGAAACTCAAGTGTCACTAATAGAGGGACTATAGACCTTTTTATGAAATTTAGACCTATTATCCGACTTTTGTCAAATAAAGTTTACATACATATAATATATATAATGACATTAAATTGAATCATTACAAAGTTTATATCGCCTAAAACAACCTGATATTTTACAGTACTACTAATAATAATATTTTATAATAGAATACAATGTTCTTTACATTGAAAATTGATAACATATATTACGGTAAAGGAAACATTTCTAAAATATTGTTTTTGTAACCTTTCGGATCTAAATATAATCAATTCAATTAACTTATATATAGTAATATATGTGTATATATATAAACTTAAATGTAATCGCAGAGAAAATTTGCTCTTATAGTTACATATATGTAACATATTTAATTATGATATAATATATTTATTTGATATACAAATGTACAGTATATTATATTATACAAATATATTGCAAAATAAAACAAATTTAAACATTCGTTTAATAGAATGTTAAATAATTAAACTCCTTCGAAATATTTACATATGTTCATTGTATATACAGTATTATGTAAGTACAATATTCATTTTTAAGTGAATTACAGAATATAATCAGATTTTCTTATATCCAACTTTTTACATACTTGAACATTTTGAACTGCTTATATAATCACTATTTTAAATACATATTATCTGCAATATAGAGTATTATATGTGCATAAAATGAACAGAATTCAGCATAAGGTTACCATAATTTTTTTATATAAATATTTTTAATTTAATGCGTACACATTACTGTATAATTAAATTTCGACATTATGTACTTACTAATTAATAAATATGTATATTTAAAATATTATACAACACAACTATTGTTTCAGGAAATTTCTTAGGGAGAATTGTATAGGTTAAGAAGTTTCAAAATGATGAGTCCAGGTAATGTAACACCCAAATTTCGTGATATTTTCAACATACCAACAAAAGATATATTAAGATGGTTCCCTGGACATATGGGTAAAGGCTTAAAAAACATGCAAAAACAGTTAAAAAACGTAGATTGTATCATTGAAGTTCATGATGCAAGAATTCCAGTTTCTGGGCATTATGCAGATTACAGCAATACATTGACTGGATTAAAACCTCATATTTTTGTATTAAACAAAATGGATTTAGCTGATATGAAATTTAAGAACTCTATAGTGGAAAATTTAAATCAAAAGGGATTATCTAACATATTATTTACTAGTTTTAGAAATGTAAAATGTGAAGGTGCTAAAGAATTATTACCTTTAGCACAAAAATTAATTAAGGAATCAAATCGCCATAACAGAGCACATGAGTCTTCATTTCAAATAATGATCATTGGCGTTCCTAATGTAGGGAAATCATCACTTATCAATCGTTTAAGAAATAATATTCTTCGTAAAAGTAGTGCTGTGCCAGTTGGCGGTATTGCTGGCATTACACGATCTGTATCAACACGAGTGAAAGTATCAGAAAAACCAGATATCTATGTTTTAGATACACCAGGAATTTTAACTCCCAAAGTAGATAATATGCATACAGGCTTAAAATTAGCATTAGTTGGTTGTATGCAAGATCATTTAATAGGTCCAGAAATATTGGCAGACTTTTTATTATTTTGGCTAAATAAACAGAAACGATTTGAATATGTTGAAAAATTAGAACTAAGAGAACCACATGATAATATATCATACATTCTTACATATATTGCAGCAAAATTAAAAAAGACTTTAAGAATAAAGAATTATGATGGTAAAATAATTATAAAGCCAGACTTAAGGTTTGCAGCAGAACATTTTCTTTCTTTATTCAGAAAAGGAGAATTAGGCTATTATTGTTTAGATGAAGATTTATTACTGTCAAAATGAAATTTAAATATAAAATATATAATTACAAACATATTACGTTTTTTGTTAGAAATTTAAAAATATTTTCAACTATATATATATATCAAAACAGTATATCATAAGATTTCTGCTTGTGTACAATAAATCTTAATAATTTTGATATTTAAAAATAAATTTCCATAATTCTATATATATAATAATGATCAGCATTGCTATTATTATCATATAATTATTCCTCTTTATTCAAATATGGGACATTATATATCATAGCTAATGTATCTACATACGTATATACATATGCATGTATTTGATTAGCAGTTAAATATATATAGAAAAAATGTAATCTTATTAATAATTATATTAATTAAAAAAGTAAAAAGTGATAAAAGGCTATTAGAACAAAGTAATATTATTTAAGATAAATTAATATCAAGAACTATAATAAATAAAATAATTGCATTATTTAAATGTTTCTTTAATAAATAAAAAACGATATAACAATATTAAAGAATAATGGCAAATACAATATAATCTTGATTACTATTGAAGAAAATATTTAAAAAGCTATATCATATACATTATGTCATATATAAACAGAATCTGTGCATTAATAATATTTTAATCAGTTTTCTATAAAATCAATAGGATTTTGAAAAAAAAAGTATAGTTATGTACATGTAATTGTGGGATAATTATAACAATGATAATCATAATTAAATAAATATGTATATTATGAAAGTAAGTCATTTGATATCAAAAAATTCTAAGTATTTTTATTAATTCAATATTATGAGATTGAATGTTTTAGATTCAGTAGCAACATTTCGAAGTTATAAGTAGATATACGTATTTATTTATTTAATTATAAATTTATATCTTTATTAATTTTCAAAATTATGAAATCATTTCAAAACAGATTATTTTTTATTATACAAAGTTCGATTACTTTAATTTGTTTTAAACAAAAATTATTTAGTCTATTCATTTAAATAATTTAAGGTTTCGTATAATAATTATTTATACTATATGTTGTACTATATGTTGTTGCTTATTAAAAGTGATTGCTTTAAAAAAGAATGTATGAATCTTACTACGTAACTAGCGTAAACCGTTATGTTAACATTCACTCCCTTCTCATATTGTAAATTCTGTTACTTTCACCTTGTGAACTACTTACAATATCACGACTGGTTGTAAAGTCTTTGATAAGATTTAATAAGATTGTTTAAGAAATACTTAAAATAAAATTATACTATATACGTTTATTGTATTTAACACGAAAGTTAATGTTTGATTTATATATATGTAGTGACTGCCTTACTAACGAGTTTAAATTATAGTGGCAATGTTTGCGAGGTTGACATTTTATCCAACGCTTTTCTATAATGTATTAATGGAAAAAATTTCGTCAAGAAATTGGTACGATAGAATTGATGACACTGTTATATTAGGTGCTCTACCATTTCGAAGTATGATCAAACAGGTATATTACATTACAAATTTTAATTGCATATTAAAATTGCAATAAAAATATAATTTAATTGCGAAAAAATAAGATCTTTAAAATTTTAGTTAATAAATGAAGAAAATGTCCGAGGAGTTGTTTCAATGAATGAAGATTATGAATTACAGTTGTTTTCCAATACTAAAGAGGTATATATATATATACATATATGTATACACACATATATATATAAATATAAAGATACATATATAAGAATTATTACTATATATATTTAAATAAAAATTTTTAAGTTAATATATTAAACAACACTGACAACATTGAAACATTTGATTGCACATATTTTTTAGGAATGGAAAAATAATAATGTGGAATTTTTACAACTACCTGTAACAGATATTTTTCAATCACCTTCACAAGAAAAATTACAACTTGGAGTAAATTTTATTAACAAATTTCGTGATGTTCCGACTGAATTAAATAATTCTACTAATGTTGATAAAACTTATCCTAAAACTGTTTATGTTCATTGTAAAGCAGGAAGAACACGTAGTGCAACATTAGTTGGATGCTACTTAATGAAGGTAAGATAATTATAAACATATGGATTTTTTTATAGAATTTCATATATCTTTCAAATTGAATTAAATTGAACATTATAAAAATAATCCTTGTTAGAAAAATCAGTGGACTCCAGAGGAAGCAGTAGCATATATGCAACAAAAAAGATCTCACATATTATTACGTACCGAACAGTGGAATGCATTAAGACTTTTTTATAACAACCATGTAAAACAATAATACATCATTTAGATAAATATACAGTTATTATTAAACTAATATATATATATATAAATAAAATTTTATTTGTTACAAAATTTTTATATACAAGTTAAAACATGTTTATTACTTACTAAATCTCTAATTCTTTGTAATTAATAGAGATACAGAAGTAATAGTCTATATAAAACATAAAAATATAAAATTTTGCAGAATAATAATTATAATGAAATAAAATATAAGACAATTTATGAAAAATAAAGCACCTAAATATGCTTGTTGTATTATAAAACTTGACTGAATAAAAGTACAATATTATTGCATATAATGATACAAAAATTTTATCTATATATTTATATATAATATAATTTAATCTAATATACATATTATGAAATGCAAACATTAATTTAATATATATTTCATTTACACATGGCAAGTCAATTACTAGATATTTATGCATTTATAGAAAATTTAGAAATGCAAAAGTTTGTACAATGTACATAATATAGAAAATTCTATAAAATATCCTTAAACCCCAAACATCTTAATCCATCCCTTTTTGTTTTCTTGAATACCTATAATTAATATATTGGAAATAGTATTAACAAAATTGGAATGGAGTACTTCAAAATATTATTATTAATTTAAATGTAAAAGAATTAAAACTACAGTAATCTCTAATGTAATATCAAAAATCAAATTTCCAAAATTTATATTGATGGTGATAATGACACATTGAAAACATTGATATTAATTGACATTTGAAAATTGATATCTCTCATACATATAATACACATTAGGGTTGTGCCGACTAATAGGTTAAGCTGACTATCCGTCCACTTTTGTAGTTGGCGACTAGTCGGTAAAAAAAACCATTTATCGGCCTTAAATTTTTAGTATCATAGGACATAGAAGTAAAACTACAATGAGCTTTCTTTACTGTCATTAGCATAATGTTAATATTTTTTAATATGTAGTATACTTACTTATGGGTACATATTTGCATGTAACCTAATTATTATATAAAAAATTAAAAATAATAGTTAGTATTTATTGAAATAAATTAAATAAGTAGGTACCAATTAACTAGGAACATTGATTATTATTTCTTAATTTTATTACAACAAAAAACTGTTTAAAATGAAGAAACACGACGTAATAAAATAAATACAACAAACAATTTTCTCTTTGGATTCGTAATATTATACAATAATAAATTTGACGCGATTTATAGCGGTGTTTAAAAATAATCAGCAAATAATCGGGAGCCGATTAATTGGTTAATCGGCTAGTCGGCCAAAACCCTAATCGTTATACGACTACGTCTCTAATACACATAATTATTTCTCTATTATTAATTATTGTTGACTGTTCTTAATTATTATCATTAATATATGATATCCTATATTATTATATCTTCAATGAATGTTATTCAAGGTAATATTTGGAAATTAATATTATAAAAATTTAATTGATAGATTCTAATCACAGTTATATCGCTATGCATAATACTTACTTTTTTATTTCTTGCATTTGTATGTGAAAAATTTTATCTAAATCTTTTAATTTCATTAAACACTCTTCTTTAATGAGATATGGTATTGGTATTCTATTGGGATTTTTTATCTCACTCTCAATCTTTTTACTAATTGTTTTAAATGTTTTACGTGTTACTTTTCCATTTTTCAATTCGTTTTCTAAATCCAAAATTTTATAATGTATATTTTCACCTGCCAATTTGGCAGACTTTGCAAGTGATCCTACAGTTGCTTCAAGAGTAAAATTTGATGCTCCTTTTGAGAAATAATTGAGAAAACAAAAATATTTTAATTCTCCTGTTTTAAATACATGTGTACCATAACATGCTTCTCTAAATGAAACATATACATAGTATCAGTTATCATCAAATAAAAAAATATCTAAAGAAAGAATTTTTTTTCAAAACATAGCTTTTCTTATTATTTTCTAAGAATACTTACTTTGATCTTAAATCATGAAAATTAATTTCTATGAGCCTAATATCCTTATAAAAATGAATTTCTCCTGGTATTAATGTTACAGAACTTTCTGCTAATAATTCCAAAGCATTTAATATTTTTGTAGTAACTGGGACATTAGCTATTATAACATTATTTATAAGTTCTTCAATTTCTTTCAATTGCCTGAAAGAAAGATTTTCTCCAAATGAATTAAATTGACATTTTAAGCTGTTTGGAATAATAGTAGAATTCCGTAAATAAACTGCTTGCATAATTTGTTGTATTGATGCATGTAATAAATGTGTTGCAGTATGATGTTGCATTACTCCTACACGAAATTCAGGTTCAATGGAAACCAAACAATCATCTTTAAGGTTTAGTTCTTCAATCCATTTTCTATAGGAACAAATTTTTTCTTTATAGATTCTTGCTGATACAATATTAACAACTATAATACAATTATGGTAAAAATTAAAATAAAAACTTACCTCAAATCAGTTTGTACAAATTTTCCATAATGTATAACATATCCATTAATTTTCTTCACATCATATACATTAAACGTCCAATTTTTTGAACAGATGATAGCCTTGTCTGATATTTGACCACCCTGTGTTGAATAACATAATGTTTTATCCAATATAAGTCCAATTTTATCTTTATCTGATTCTGCATTGTAATTTGTAATTGTCTCATTAACAGTTGAATGTATATTTTTGTTTGTATTTTCATTTGCTTTATTTATTATTGTATTATCTGAAACAAAGAAATTATGTACTCTTTTACTATATTATTTGAATTTAGGTAATATGAAATCAGTATACACAAACGTACACACAGACAAAGAGAGAGATTAATGATCAATCTTTACCATTTATAATTAATGCCATAATTTTACTTTCAACTTTAGGAAACTCATAACTATTTCCATTAAGAACGCATTTATATTTAAAGCTGTCATCAGTTTTAGGTATACAATTTTCTTCAAGTATTTCTAAAGATTTCTTTATGTCTGTTATACTACTCTTTTCAAGGCCGATTCTAGACCGATGTTTGAGACATTCTAATTCTTTCTGGAAAGCTACTTTATCAAAATATAAAGATTCAATATTTGCTAGTTTAGTAATTATTTCTACATTTAAACCATATGTGTCATATAACTTGAAAGCAACACTTCCTGATAAAACATTACTTCCTTCTCTGCAAAATTAATAATAAATTAAACAACATGTACTTTTTTGCCTATAATGGGTGATCTACATAAAATACATTTACTAGTCTACATAGAGTTTCAGATCTGTATTGACCCATAGCAATTAGCGAATATAAAAACTAAGTTTTCACAATTAAATAATACCTTATTATTGGGTTGTTGAATAAGTCAAACTTTTCTGAGGTCATGTTTTTGTTTAGAGACAACAAAAATTCTACATGGATGAAATAATGACATTACCCAATAGATGGCACGAGATTGTTGAATAGGATGGTGTACATTTGGTTTAATTGTATTATTGCAAGGTGTCAGAATATAATTTATAATTCATATTAGAAGAGATTTAAGATTTATCCAACAATCCAATATGCATATAGTTATCATATTCCTCACTAATGCTGTTAATAAATTCATATACATGATAGAGGATCGATAAAAAATGATCCACTATCATTATTTTTGCTCTACAATCCTCTATAACCATCAACATAATCTGTTTGCGACATTACTTGTAATTCTACCTTTTGACTTTCTTCTTAATCAGGATGAACTTAGCAATTCTCATATAAAATGTTACAAGTTATTATCTTGGAAACTACTACATTTTTTTAATGTAAACAGATGACTCTATCAATATATTAAAATTAAAGAAGAACTTTAATTTACGTTTTCAGAATATATATTAGGTTCTATTAGATAAGTATTATGTTGTCCATTTTGTTCTATTTCTATTATTATGATCATACATAGTTCAATAAAATAATATAAAACAAAAAATGTTGTACATCTATTATTTCCTTACAAAATGAAAGAAGCTTTTGAGATAACCTAACAGATTTTACTTTTGCAAATATTCAAAATATTGCTTGTTCAAAAATAAAGTCTACTTTTTTGTGTTGCTGTATGTTCCAGACTTGATTTTTATTAAAACATTGTCATGAAAAAGGTTTGAGATAAATATTGTTTTTAAGTAAACTTATAAAATATAAAAATGTGCCATTTCATTTAAATAAATGAGGGAGTATTTTTCCCCTTAGGAAATCAGTAATAGTCTCATGCATTCTATAAAAAAAACGTAATGAACCATTTATTCTATGAAAGAATCTAATAAATCAAACTTACAAGTGAACCAAGTACTGTTTGTCTTATATTCAGGTTGCAAATTATAGATACAGATTGCTGCACGAACTCTTTGCTTCATGAACTGCTCTTTCCAAAAAATGATGGAGATAGTTCCCATCATAATGCAAGCTAGAATTTCAAACTATAATACAAAATATACTAACCTTAATAATTTATAAAAAGACAGTTTATATTTTGCGTAGATCACCCTATATACTTATATACAGACACATACAAGTTATTAAGTACACGTCGAAGGTACTTGTATCCATCTTCAAGTCCAGGAATCAGTTGTTCAGTAATCGAACTCAGTTGAGGATATATTTTAACAATATTTGTCCATTGTTTACAACAATCATGCTTTAATTTTTTATATAATTCTTCTTCAAATTCTATTATCTTTTGCACCTAAATATAATTATACAGGGTGGTTGGTAACTGGTGGTACAAGCGGAAAGGGAGTGATTCTACGCGAAAAAAGAAGTCGAAAATATAGAATAAAAATTTTTCGTTTGAGGCTTTGTTTTCGAGAAAATCGACTTTGAATTTTCGCTCGGTATGCGTGCACTTTATCACGTCTCGTTATAACGGATCTCACTGTAGATCGTTGTCTCGATGGATATTATCGCAGTTTAAGTTTGTTTTTGCCGTAACGGAAAATTAGGAATGCATAATGAAATATGAAGTAATCATAAAGTTTATTATTATAAAAATTGCTGAAAATGCTGAAGAGCGAAAATTCAAAGTCGATTTTCTCGAAAACAAAGCCTCAAACGAAAAATTTTTATTCTATATTTTCGACTTCTTTTTTCGCGTAGAATCACCCCCTTTCCGCTTGTACCACCAGTTACCAATCACCCTGTATTACATAATAAATTACAAAATGCTATATGATAGACAAATAAATTATAAGATCTTACACTATCTTTCTTATTATATTTTTTACTTTATAGTACCTTTTTTAAATTTTCCTGCAGTTCTGGATAAACATCACCTAAATTTTCTACTACAATATATGAGAGTTCAGAAAGTATTCCCTGTTTTTTAAATACTTTTTCACTAACATCAATTGATTTTCTTATTATTTTTCTAAGTTTATTACTGAAAAGATAAACCCATAGTTACATACAACTATTATATACATAATTATGTACATAATATATTAATTATAATTATTGTATTTAGAATAATTTACCTTTGTTCTGGTATAACTCCATCTGCTAAAGCTACAGTAATCATTCTGCTATGATCTGCCAAAATTCTATATCCACTATCAAGTTCATTTTCGTCATTATAAAATTTACCTTTATATTCTGGTGCTTTTGTATATTTTTGAATAGTTTTAAAAAATGGTTGAAAAATATCTGTATCGTAATTGGATTGTTTTCCTTGTAATACTGCAACTAGTCTTTCAAATCCCATGCCTGTATCAACATAATGTTTTGGCAGAGGTACTATTGTACCATTTGATAATCTAATGTAAAATGATAACAAATTGGTATTTAAAATAATATAGATATTATATTATACAAAAAATATTTATTTCAAGCTTGATAATAATAATTCTTCTATATTGCTTTATTCCATACCGTTCATATTGTATAAAGACTATGTTCCATAGTTCAGTAAGATCTGTGTAACCCTTGTTAATTTGCATACACCGATTTTTTAATTGCTTTGTATGATCTATATGTATTTCTGTACAAGGACCACATGGTCCTGAAATACCCATTTCCCAAAAATTCTCTTGTAACCCAAATGGAAGAACTTTATCTTCCCTAATGCCTATACTTAACCAAACATCTTTACATTCTAAATCAGGTTCCAATTCCAATCTTTCATCTCCACCAAAATATGTTACATATAAACATTCTTCATTAATACCATAATGTTTCGTTAATAAATTCCAAGCATAACGACAAGCTTGTTCCTACAAATATGAATTGAAAACTAAAAGTGATAAAATATCTTTTTAAAATAAATATTATATATTTGTTTTATAATAAAATATTTTTAGAAACTTACTTTAAAGTAACTCCCAAAAGACCAGCTTCCTAACATTTCAAAAAATGTGTGATGATAGCTATCATTTCCAACTATATTCAGATCATTATGTTTTCCACTGATTCTTATACATTTTTGTGAATTTGTAACTTTCATTGCAGGCGGATTGTAATAATCTAAAAAGATTCCTTTAAACTGAAAAAATTTAGATGTTTTATAGATATTTGATACTATGAAACAATATAATTAATGAAAATTAATTATAAAGAGTAATAGTAATCTGTGATAGATTTATTTTTTATAATTCTAGTTTTGAAACATACTTGGTTCATGCCAGCATTAACAAATGCTATTGTATGATCATTATATGAAATAACAGGGCTTGAACGAATAAAAGTATGCCCCAAATCTTCTTTAAAATAATCCAAAAATTCATTTCTGATTGATTTTGCACTTTTTTGTATTGCAGATACAGTACCAGAACTATACATTCGTACTCGTAAAATGTGATTCATATCTTTTTTAGTTCAAGTATTATTAACAACCTTTGATTCAAATTAATTAATCTATTAACTTAAACAACTATAATTTAAAGATATTATAAATTAATAAGTGTATATAAATGATAGTATAAATTACTTAAAGCATAGTATATTATATAAATTGTGAGTTAGGTTCAAGTAGGCTTTTACGCGATCATACAAACAGGTCTCAAAGCTCATATACCTAAACCTGCGGTAAACCATCCGGAAATTGAGTCGTGACTAGTGGTGAAAAGTTAACATGTAAGATAGGAAGGTTCTCATTCTGTGCATGCGTGACATACTATTAATGTCTCAGACAGAGACAGAGACACTCTACTCATCTCTGTCTATCTTGCAAAAACGCGGACTTTATTAACTTCCCATGTTGATTTTTCATGATTAGACACGATTTAATTTTCGGACAGTTTTCCTTAGTAAGTATCGAGATCTGTTTACATGATCATGGGTCCTTATAACAAATATTCCGACCACGGCCATATAAATAGATCTCGACTCGCTAGAGAAAACCGTCCGAAAATTAAGCCATGAAAGGTCAACATAGAAAACAATAAAGATCTCGTTCTTGCGAGACAGACAGAAATGAGTAGAATGTGAATATCTCTGTCTGAGATATTCATAGCATATTACACATGCGCAGGCAAGAACTTTCTTGTCTTCCATGTTAATTTTTCACGTCTCAATTTTCGGACGGTTATCCCTAAACTTTGATATACGAGTGTCGAAGCATGTTTATATGATCGTGATTTCGGTTATTGAAAACAGTAATTTTTATCTGTATAATAAAAGCATATCCATGAGTTAGAGTTGTATTATATAATTCTTAAGTTATGTTATTGTCATTAATTAGGTTATAAAAATTGTCCAGTTATAATGTATATCATCCCCATATAATAATTTGTTTCTTAAATCGCTTAAGTCTTTTAAATAACTAAATGTTAAGAATTTATATTTTTCACAAAAGAATATTTATTCATGAAAATATGTCTTACAAATAATCTAGTGACTTTGTCGTTAAATGAACTAAGGGTGGCAAGTACGTAGTACAGAACTCGTTGCTTGCCGTCAAAAGTGTTCAAGGTGGAAATCGTTGACGCCATTTCGTATCTCGTTTCGCTGAAAGCGTCACGAAAGTTTTATCCCTTTTACTTTAATTTAATTTCGCCAAAACGTCGCAGCCACATGTAAGTAGTAATGTGATATTGTAATAAGCTTTTTGACAATTAGAAATATTTTTGAGGAATTTGAAACTTAAGTGGGGTGAAGAGATTTACATATCGTCAGTTACTAGGGCACGCCAAGGGCCGGTTGTTTTTAGATATCTTTTTTTCTCGGTTACAAGGTCGTATTTCAATTCTACATTTTAAAAATTCGGTCTATATAATATACTTGTTTTGTACTATTTCATTATAATAATTACAGTCGATGGGACGAATGAAATTGTTTTCCTTTCTATTGATAATATCTGATAATTTTCATGGCCTTGAACAGTATATAAGCGTCTTCTACGTTACCGGAAAAAATATCACAACTTTTCAAATTTCATTCAATTTTTTTTTTCAGCTATTTAAAGTTTACAAAATTTTTATAAAACAACTCCCTTTATTTTTATTTGTTAAAAAATAGATAAAATTGTTTTATTTGCATTTTAAGACACCTGTTCTTACACAGTTATAAAATGTGTAGTAATGACCATGTAAGTTTGATACATTTTTTTTAATATTCTCGAAATGTAGTTTCTCCATTTTAGGAAATTTCAAGGAAATGTTAATGCTTACATGTAACCATTTCTTCCTAAGGTACTAATTTTTAAAGTATATACATATAAGAACTTAGATGTTTATTATTTGCTTCTTTCACGACATTAATTTTTTTATGTTATTCTGTGTATGGTTTGATTATTAAATCCAAACAAAATGCACATATACAATTTAGCAAAATTATATATCCAAAAAGGTAATAATTTTGAAATCAAGTATAGTGATTTATATTTATTTATTATTTAATTTAGAAATAAAATATAATGTTGTATATTTATTACATCGTACTTAATGTACAATGTTGAATAATGAACCAATTAAAAATATTTATATGTATATAGGAATTATATATATCACATTAAAAAACATTAAACACAGATTAAGTACATTATACTGTTATTTAAAATAATTCGATTTTGGAAACTTATTTTCTTTTTTAGACATTATTGCAAAATACAAATAATATTGAAATCAAAATATAATTATTAAATGTTGCTGTATATATTAAAAAATTCTATTATAAACTTTCTATAACTATATTTTGCTTAAGCATATCACATAGAATGTAAATTTTTATTTGAAATTATGATATGATTATTACTATAAAAAATTGGCCATCTTATGAAGATAACATGAATTTTAAATATACTTGATTTAAAATTCTAGTGTACAATGCGCATAAAAATGCATATAACTATAATATATGCAATAGTGATAGTTGTAAATGATTGCAAAATACTATTATTTCACAAATCATATTTCAAATCATTATTGTAATTAATAGACTAAACTATTATAATAAAATGTAAAAATGTAATCATTTAAAAATGAAATAATAATACACATAAGACTGTAATTAATCATACTATTTTTTTATTTTCAGAAAATGGTTTCATCTAATCAACCGGTAAGAACAATGCTAATAGTAAATAGTTTTCCATTTTGTATTATTTGATGACCTCAATGTTTATTTTTCATGTACATTACTTTTTTCAAATAAATGATTAATATATAAGTTGAATGGCATAATTTGTTTATAGGTACATAAGGTATTGTGTTTTTGTAATTTTTTTATATATTCAAATCTTTTATAACTTAATCATTTACAAGTTTTAGTTAGATTAAATATCAGTTTAGTGATTATTATATATAAGCTCAATGATATCATTATTATTATTATATGATTTTTGTAATAATAGCAAAAATTTTGAGCAAGATAAAATCTCAAACAGACACCATACTTTCTGCAAACAGGGGTATGGTCGATTTTAGAGGTACAAAATGAATCTAACATTTTCTTTATTAATTGGTATTTATAAATGCATGTATTATAATTATATAAAGAGATATCATGAATAAGTGTTATTACCTGTATGTTTCAATTTTACAGAGAAAGACAAAAATATTTGTGGGTCGGTTACCAGAAAATTGTCGCAACGATGAGTTGCGACAATTATTTTTACGTTTTGGTGAGGTAACGGAATGCGATGTCATGAATCGATATGGGTTTGTCCACATGGCACGTGAGGAAGATGCAGCTGCCGCAATCAAAGCTCTTCACAATTCAAACTTCAAAGGGGCAACAATCAATGTGGAACAGTCTACAGGCAAATCACGTGGTGGAGGAGGAGGACGCAGGGATGGAGACAGAAGAGGTGGACCAGTGAGAGGTGGTAGGGGGGGACGAGACGGTGGTAGAGACGCTCGTCCTGGACCATACAATGATAGAAGAGGTTGGTAAATTTATTTTTATGATATTCTATTTTGATATAACTATTTTCTCATTGCCTATTACACTTCTGTGTAATATTTAATAATCAGTATAACAAACTTTTATCATTTAAAAATATACATAATTCATACTTTTTTAAAATTTATGAGAAAAATTAGAATGTGTTATTCTACATCAAAGTTAATAAACTTTTTAAAATTATAAATATATAATCAGACATAAATTTATGAAATGTAACATAAAGCATTTTGCAATGAGAAAATAATCAATTAAAGTAAATATATTTTTCATACAGACTAAAATACAAATTGGATATCTCGGCATGCTTTACAGTTCTTCCGATCCAACTCGTTGGTTACGATGGATCTGCTGCAGGTGGCGTCGCGACGGGGTACACCGATTACAATCGTGGCGCTGGAGACTTTAGTGGACGTGGAGCTGATTTTGGGACTGGATATACTGATCGTGGAGCATATGGTCAAAATGTGGGGAGCGCGGCAATGGGTTACACTTCTACGGCACCTGGAATGGGAGGAGGATATGGACCAGCAACCGGAGCTGTTGGAGGATATGGACCAACTGGAACAGCTGATTACGGTCGAACTGACTACAGTCGTGCTGCAGATTTTGGAGCTAGAACAGATTACGGTAATAGCGGTGGTATGTGTTTTATTTAGCCAGGATAATGTAATATTCATAATTAACCCTTTATATTATTCTTCTTAAATTAAACATCATTTTCATTTACAATATTATATTTCATTTTAGTATTTATCTTTGAGATTTGAGATACATATTTTTGATATTCAGATTTTACTTTTACATATTAAAATTGCTTTTATTATAGATCAATTGTAGAATTGTTATTTACAAAGAAAAATAAAATAGTTCCTTTTTTATCTGACATATATTTTGTATCATTAATTACTATTATTTTCATTTTTTTTAATAAGACCATATAATATATCTATTTTCAAAGGTGTTCTGAAATATAAATGTATAAATTTGTCTTTTCTTTAATAGCACCTAAATTAAACATACTTTTGTTGCAACATATTTTTTCGTAAATTCATAATTTTGTTCATTTCCTTGTTTTTAAACAATTAAATGTATGAGATAAAATAACATATGTATATATATGTCATTCCATAAACAATGTTTTTGCCATTTTATTTATGAAAAGGGTTATCATGAATGTTACACTGTTAGATTTTTGCTCTGGATACCAAAGTTGAATGCATGAAATAAGATTACATATATTCATTTGAAGTATTACTATCAATCCAGAGCTATTTGTGGATACTAAATATCTAACAAATAGGATAGATTTAGCCAGGCTGCAATAAAAATAACTATTATTCTGATATAGAGTGTATACATTTTGCAGTAGTTGGAGGTGGGATGACTGGGGACTTTAATCGTGGTGCCCCAGGTCCAATGGATTATGGACGTACAGATAATTTTGGTGCAAATCGTACTGTTGATTATACAGCTAGAAATGATTATGATCGAGCTGCAACTGGGCCTATGAGAAACGGTGGTGGTGCAGTTGCCACTACCGGGTATGGGACGGGTTACACAGATGTAGGATATGATGAAAGTCACTGGTAATATATTTCATTCATTTTACAACACTAGATTTAATTTTATTATTTAATATGAATTAGTATATTAATACATTGGTAATTTTTATTAATATAATTCAATAACTATATAATAGTAACATTTAAAGTAGTAAATTAGATATTAAAGATTTGGATTAACAATTATTAATAAAATTGATACACATTTTTTATAAGTTTTTATACACAATATATATTGGTTCTAAATATGTAAGGACAAGAAATTTAACCTTAGAGAAGTTCAGATTAATGTTAACAATTTAAAATAAGTATGCACTGTAAAAGAATAAGTCTCTTGCAGCATTTTGAAGTATTTTAGCATAACAATTATGTGAATTGAAACTTTATTTTTATTCTAACCTGTAATGCTTATACTAATTTAAAATTTGCAAGTGCATTACAAGATCAATTAATTATGCTTGAGCAACATTTTGGTGCATTATAAGGATAGAGTGAAAATAAGTTAACATATTCCAATTGTGTATGACAGGGGTTATCCGGGCGGGCCTGGGGATATGATGGGTGGGCCCGGGGGGGTAAGTCAGGGAGCTTCGATGGCCTACGACAGGAGGGATGGTCCCCCTGTTAATGATATACCTCCATTTAACAGGCCAATGAGTACTGGACCCAGCTACAGCACTGGGGCACCTAGTTATAGTACTGGTCCTGGACCACAAGCAGACATGTTTAGTAGAAGACCTGGCAGTGCTGTCCCTAGTGGTGGATATCCACCTGTTGGTGGAGGGTAAGTAGGAAAGTTACATTCATTTTACTACTTAAAATATCAATATATAAATAGTAATTAGTGATTATTATCCATTACTTTTATTTATTTTATATTTGTTGCAAATAGTTCTTTTTAAATCTTTGTTATGTGTTTGTAAATCATTATCATGTATGAAAATAAAATTATTTTTGACAAATCATCAACTTGAAATAATTGCGGTTCACTTAAGGTACATAAATATTCTTCTTTTTTCGAAATTCCACTTATTTTCAATAAATCTTCTGTTGTTTCATTTCTACTGTAATCTAGATTAGTTCATTCAATTTTATATTTATTATTTCTCATATATCATTTTTTGGCAAGGTATTTACATATTTTAAAATGTCTTTTTCATACTGAAATATTTAGAAATATTCACATAACATAATAATTTTAATTTTTGTTTTAGCTATACCGAAGGGTACGACAGACCAGATGCATATGGTCCTCCACGCGGTGGCGGACGGTAAGTCTTATTGTTGTTATTATTATTATTTAATATGTTACACTACTTACACCAATGCGTTTTCTAAAGTGATACTGATCACACGGCGTTAAAGAGCGATATTAACTTATGCGAGTGATCGTTCATTGTTCAAGCGACCACGCTCTTTTTGCGCAATGTCATTTCGATTGATTGAACACTGATCTCAGTGTGCTTACGTTTTTATGCGGATCGAAATAGGTTAAACATTTTCTGTAAAAGTATAAGGTGTGACACTTAGCGTGAGAATATAAATATTTCTTGATCATAGAAAGCGTATATTTGTGCATATAACGGCACAAGATTGATTTCTATTGTCGATGAAATACGTTATACGAAATAAGTCATTCTGCGACTTTTCTAGTGTCGAGTGTAAAAGAGAACAGAGGTAGTTGAACATTTTATTTAAGTAATATATTTATTAACTATTATCTGGAAATTTAATGATTTTTTAATATAATAGTATAATGATAGCGAATATATTCTATTTTTAAATACTCACACGCGCACACATTTTCTAAGATAATATTATTATAAAATTACTTATGTGAAGTAGATAGCTCTGTTATTTTGCTCATATACGTATAAGAACTTTAAACTTGAGGTTCAATTTAAAACAGTTATTAAGTATTAATTATTCAAACATTCATATATATAAAGTTATAAGTTAAACAAAAATTAAATTAAGATAAAATATAAGGCATATATTCGATATCTTATAAGTTTGATTCATAAAGGATTTATGAATTTCTAAAAGAAAATTTGTTAGTGCAGTGCACATGTTAATTCTTGCATATGTTTGTACTAATCAAAACATTGTTACTTTGAAAACATTCAATCCAAATTGATCTGAATCATACATAGTTCGAATATCGAAATAGTATAATTATTCGGGCAAGATTGAAAGAAAATTCGATGTCTTTTATTGATTTAAACAATTGGTTTATTTGCATTCAAGCTATAGGAATGAAAATAATAACTCGAATCAAGTGCCTAGAAAATAATTATTCTCTCGTTACATATTCATCATGAAATAATGATTGTCAATATTGATTTGAATTTTCAAATAATTCGAAATCAATCAAGTATCTAACAAAAATATTTAATCAAATATAAGGATTTCAGTTTCTATTATTGAAAGGATTATTAGGTGACGAAATATTGTTAAGAACAATGTAATGTATCACTTAAGAGATTACAAAAGGACTCGTTTTACAATTATTCATCCAGTTAATATTACAGACTGTTTTATGTTTCCATGTCAATAGCTATGAAGCTATTCTTAAAAGGAATGAGTTAAAATACAGAGAAATATTTAATTACGTTCGAAAGAAAAACGGTATTAAGTTCGTATTTTATACTTGTCAAGAGAAAATCATTTTAACTTAATACTACCTCTCTTCTTTTATGTACTCTGCGGTAAAAGTTACGCGAAATCAGCGTGTACGTGATTCGAGATATTTGCGATTAATCGAACAACAGTTCGGTAGAATGCTGGCAAATGAACCGTAATAATAATACGTTACGACACACTGCGCCGTTAAACATGTATTCTGAATTCTGAAGATGCATGCCATCGGTCTTACCGTGCCTCGAAACCTTATCGGTTTTCATTTTTTTGAAAGAACACCGTACTACGAAAAATGCGTATCACGTTTCGAGACATACGTGTACACTGAGAAGAAAACAGCCCAGCCCGGGTTGGTTGTTGCACGAAAATTGCGTTGCGTTCTTTTGCTATTGCGTCTTTTGCCAAGATTATTGCAAATGATCGAGCAGCTAGAGGAACATTTTCAATGATCATTCAGAAAATTTATTTTGGAATGCTCGAGCACATACTTCGGAAATATTCGTGAACGTTTGAACTGTCGTCGATACGCTTTTGCGACAATAGCGAGAAACGCCTGGCTGTGACGATAAAGCAGCTTTAAACATGTGACAACTTATCAGACCTGAGTCTGATCGGTATTTCGCTTATGTATATGCACTCTTACGGTACCACACACATTAACGCTTATCTTGTATTTATATTTCAATTTTCAAACGATAGCTTCTATATACGTATATAATCTTCATCGCATCACTATAAGATCACTATAAAGAATACAAACGTTACTCAATTCAGTTTCTTTTCTAGGCACTATACTTCTACAAACTTCAAATTGTTCAGAAATTAAGTTATACTTAGCATACATTAACATAATTTGAATTAGAACAATAAATTCTTAACAAAATGACAAATATTTTATCATTTCTTTGTAGATATGTTTGGCAAATAATTAATATACAATATTAATGTACAAAGTATTTAATTGTTTCGAGTACCTTTGAATTTGGGAAAATACATTGATAATATCAAGACCATTATTCTATTTCAATCTATTTTCATTGTGTGATAAAACACTGTATACATTTTTTTCTTTTTTTTTAGCCTTTTCTTTTTTAATAACTATGGGCTGCATATGTTAATCAAATGTCTTCAGTTTTGAATCATAGCTTGTTACTGTTTTATTTGTAGAATTTACATGCAATTACCTGGAAACATAAATATCAAGATATATTTTATCCTTGTTTATATTGGCTGATGAATGAAGTAACAAATACAGAATACCTGATTACATATATTTGTCACATAGAAAGAACAAGATATTAGCTATCGTATAAAGAACAAAAGTACGAAATTAATAGAAACGATTGATAAATATTTTATCCAGGTCTGAAAGTTGTATGTTATCCGGCAAATGTGTGTTACATGCGTTGCGAGGAGATTCGATCGATAAAATCTATACGTAATGTGATATTTGGTATTGAAAGGCGGCAGTGTGAAGGCAGCACTGGCCTTTCTGTAAGAAAGAGAAGGAATTTTTGGTAAAATGTATTCGCGCATATCAGTGTTACATCTTATACTTTCCAGCTTGTTGCGCCGCAAGGCGATGAAGAAATTAATACTGCGATTTTTCATTTTTTGACCTTTTAGCTTCCCAGGTCCGGCAGACGCGATGCCACCGAGGTACTAAAAGCGTACTAAAGCAAATACTAAGCGCATGCGAAAAGGCTCCCTTAAAAAAATGCCTCTTTAGTGGTGGTCATTCGCTTACGGAATCGAATACCTAGGAACTGCCCTGCGTCTGACATACAGAGTCCATACCATTACATACGATAATATGTATAATGATATAGACACGATATAATGATATAGATACGATCTAACGTTTAACACACTAACTTAAGGTACGGTAAGAATAAGAAGTGTATCAATGAGCAACATAATGAATGACTAAGGAAATAAGCAACCATGATCACCTGAAGAGAAAGAAAGAAGATTGAATTTCTGATTGAAGTAAACATGATGTGGAATCAAGGAATTTTATATATCGTTCATTTTTTCCAGCAGATAGTGGATATATTCCTTTTGTGCGATTTGTGTTTCATAGTTTTTTTCTGATATTTTCCATGTTTTTCTCTCGTAGTATATACAATCCAATTTTCTGAAATGGATTAAAGCCTCTTTTATCTATCTTAAGTCACATAATGATTACATATTAATAGGATAGATAATTTCGTTATAAGTTTGTAATATTTAGCATCAACAAAATGGTGACTTAGGCTATTAAACAGAAAATGCTGTATAATCTTTTTTTACACGTAAGAACTTGGATAATGTTTTAAATGTTCATTAATAAAGCAAAGAAACGTGTTTGCAGAAGTTATCAATGTACCTCACAGAATGAAAAATAAAATTCAAACGTATGTCTTTAAGCCTCTTAGCTTAAATATTTTCAAGTACATACTCCTCGTAACAATTTCTTTATATACACCTTGTTATTCACATAGTCTATTTGAATCTTATACAAAGTAATTGAAGATTTTATTTTTTACCTTCGACTATTCACTACACTTTTATTTATACTTTTCAAGTAAACTTCTCTTCACTAAAGCTTTTTCTGCTCTTCGTTGAAACATGCGACGCTGACAAGTGGATGTTAAAAGGAAGTCATCGAAGAAATTTATACGCAAGATCAAGTGAAACGTGATTTACTTGTTTCTCGTCCTTCGGCGAAGCAACTAGGTATTAGCGCGCGTTCATACGTGGTACACATAATCATTATTAGAATGACGTTTTGCATTGCAAAATCGTCCTTTCTTTCTTTTTATCTTCCTTTCTTTCTTTCTTTAAAGCGCCCAAAGTATAGTTCAGTGTAATTAAATATTATCAAATAAGTATATTACAGATTTTTAGCGTGCAAACTTAAATACCGATATATTTTAAATTGAGATCAGGTGTTTATAGTATTCTTATTGTTGTATTAAATATATGTAAAAAATTTTCTGTACAACGTAGAATTGCTGAAATTTAATTAGACTTTTATTATATATATTGTATTTCTGTATATTTCCAAAATTACAATTAATATATATGTATTATAACGCGTTTGATATTTTATTAATAACAAAATTTAGAAACATCTGTTTATGGAAACATAATAATCTCAAAATGATTTTGTAGAATTTTTATTAAATTTGATCGCTTCTTGGTATAGTTTAAATAAATAAAGTAACATGAAAAATCTGAATGAAAAAATATTCTGATTCATTGAAGATATTATAAACTTCTTGATCTCGATCCTTAATCTAATGCTTTTAGAAATAATAAAAGCATTTCAAGTTACATTTTACTTGAACATAATATTTTAAGAAATATGAAAATGTAAACGAAATGTACGTTACATGTATTTATTAAACTTTTAAAAATACAAAAATGCAGAACGTCATTTAGCATTTGATGGAATCTACATGACTTGTACTTAGACAGCGTAATCTTGAATTATGCGACGAATCGCGCGTAAACACAGCGCACTCTAATCCTGGTGGCATATCAACGTCAGATTATTGAAGAGACGATATCAAGTCGCTTACCTATGCGTGTGGCCTGTAGATGCGACTCTGGTGAATAATGCAAGCTTCGATATGCGGATAACGTGCTACAAATTGCGTTTGCGCTCAAAGCTGGCGGTGCTTTGAATTTAAACAGAAGGTATGTTCAACGCGTGCGCCATTTACTCTTTGCTCGTTAAAGCAAAAAAAATAGTTATAATGAAAAAAACTGAAAACAGAATGCGCTTATTGCGCGCATTATCTATTGTCGGTTATTGCGACGCTGAAAATTTATGATAAAAAACTACGAACAAAAATGTTCCTGCAATCGTCGATTATGATAATACCGTTGCGAAGATGCTGCGATGGCGAATGCTTTTAGTATTTAATTCTAATTCCATCTCTTAGGAAATCATCGAGAAAGATTATCTTTTTTATTTATACGAGTCATATGTTCGTAGGTGGCACGAGTCAAATTTATTTTATTCCGAACGTAACCCGTGTACACTATACGTATTCTCGATAGATATCGATAAATTCTCTATCTATTTCTAATGTTTCTTACTCTTTTGCGTGATTTACTTGGGTTAATTTTCAAGACGTTCTTAGATAAATTATAAGCGAATATCTAAAATATGCACATAGGGAATGATCGTTATGTTACCCTTGAATAAAGTATTCTTTGTTAATTTATATATTTCTAACATAACGTTTCATTTATTTTGATTATACTCTATTTGAATTGACTCGATAATTTGTCACTGGTGCAAATTCTTAGTTAATTATTAATTTTATGAATAAAAATAAGTAAGATTTTCAAAAGTAAATTAACATGCTGACACAGTATTAGATCTCAATAAATACTTTACGAGACTATTTGATATCTACAACGGATGTAATGGGATGGAATTAGAACTAAATTAATACGAATACAGTTTTTACATAAACAAATCATATATCAAAGAATACAAAATTTTACCTAATTTAAGATTTTATAACAAAATGTATGCTCATATCTACGCAGGCTTGGAAGATGTACTATGCATCAAATAATATAATCTTTTTGATAGATCACAAGCGGGATGACGAGACCTTGGACAATGCGATGAACTCAGATTGGAAGTATGAGTCCTAATAATATGAAGAAGCCCTTCCTCTACTCAGATCGATGGATCTTTTCTCTCAAGAGAGATACTTGCAGCAATGTTAAAGCAACGAAGACACAACAAAGGAAGAAAGAAAGAATTTCTGTTTTGACAACATATGCTGAACATGTAAGATGTAATGACTAAACGTATTACTTTTAAAATCTATTATTTTTATACTAAATTACTATATCATTTTAATCGACCAAATAACTTCATTTCATTAATATTTGATATATAAATATGAACAATCAACTTCTATATACCCA
The DNA here is from genome assembly GCF_000188095.3 of Bombus impatiens. Taxonomy (NCBI): domain Eukaryota; kingdom Metazoa; phylum Arthropoda; class Insecta; order Hymenoptera; family Apidae; genus Bombus; species Bombus impatiens. The sequence goes on along the minus strand of NT_176539.1, from coordinate 17,181 downwards.
AACATTAATTTTTTATGTACAGACAGTTCTGTATCTACATGATTTTCATTCAACACAATTGGAAAAAATCCAATTCACTTCCACAATTGATTGGCATGCTACAAACAGTGTCTTTTTAAAAATGTCAGTTGAAAATTCATTCTTTGTATTAGAAACGTTTTTCGAACTTCTTTCTTGCATTTTTCCTCTGATTTTGTTTTATGTTTTTCTTGGAATTTAATTACCAGTGGTTGGCTGTTCTTTTTTTCCCTTTTATTCTCTATTTTATGGAAAGATCCCAAGTTCGCTTAAATGCATTCGATTACGAGAAATTCTCCACAATTCACGTTTGTCAGTCACGTTCATTTCGTGTTTAAAGTTACTGTTTAGTCGAGCAAAAATGAAGTCCCTAACGTGTATAAAAAAGCAGATAAATAGTAAAAAGGTGATGCACCAGTTCCTCTATATTCTATGGTCCTAAATAGTATTTTCGATTATTGTCTAAATTCTAACTGATTTTTCAAAAAGTAGTATAGTAGTTATTTAAAATAGGTAGCATAATCTTGTTCGTTGTGACTTGATTGATTGATCCTTTTTAGGTTACCAGCATCTTTTTGTAAAGTTTATGAACAAATGATTTGATTGGGGGCATGTATCTAAATCCTATACTAAAAATTTTGGGGCAAACAGTGTATCAGAATATTCATTTACGCTAAAAATATACATAGAAATTGTAAATTCTTCTGAGGACATTGTTAGGACCGGATACATAAAAATGATGTTTCTAAGGTGTCTTGTGTCGCGAAAGTACGATACCTTCTGACTTATGAAAGACTTGTGTCTAAGAATGAAATAAAGATCTCTAAATCTAGGATTTAATAGTATAATTGAGAATGTGTTGTATATTACATGATAAGTGAGCTGTGCTACTTTGAGATAGAACAGTGATAAAATTTTATTGTTGAATTTCTGATAGTGTATCAGTGGATATACTTACGTACATTCTCCTTTCTTTCCACCAGTTCCATTTGCAATCTAGGAGGATTGGATTCTTGGATTTGTAGTGGATACCTTTGGAAATTTCCAATAATGGAATAATCAGCAAACTAGTATATGATCTTCCAGATGAGCTCACAGGTAGTATAGTATCCATTGTCGCTGTTATCAATTATTTTATCGAGGTTCTTCAAAGTATGAGTATGACACACCTCAAACGCTTTTCTTTCTTATCTCTCATTTACTTAAAAGGGAACATACTTTGTGACTTTCAAAAAACAAATATTTTTATTGGCTTATTTAAACGTACATAGAAATTAATAGAATATGACAGATATTTTATTTTATTATTGAAAACAAATTGAAATTGTCAATAATTTTTTACGAAATTTGATACGTACATATAGCTGATGGATTATTTTTGGCATGTCAAGTCACATTTTATATTAAAAATTTCAAATTTTTATTATCTAGTAAAGGAAACAATTTTTACGTAAAATGTCACGGTTTCGTGAAAAATAGCATAATTTTGTCAATCTGCAAAAATTTAAAAATCGGCCCCACTAATACAATAGCGAATGCGATAGAATCTAATAAAACTCTTTCTTTTTTTCAAATTGTACGATTGTGAAGGTGAATTATGCTAACAGCGTGGCAGTGCAACTTTATTCGCACTGCAATATATGCCAAAATTAATGCATCATTCACATTCGCTAATATATAAATTCGGTATTTTTTAAATAATATGTACGGTATCCTCTCTGTAATAAAAAAAATAATCAAATCACTTCGTCTATTTTTCTTGAATAAATTCCTGACAGAGCCCTTCCTTTTACGAACTCAAATATATACATATGTATATGATGTGATATACATATGTCGGGTGTACATTAGAATTAGGGTTAGGGGCGTAAAGCGAATCTTCGTTTGGATTACACGTCGTCGTTATGCAATAGAGAAGACATTGGCTAGTGCAAATACGATTACCATAGAACCGGGCAAGTAACCGCGGTAATTAGATACTCGAGAGACTAATGACAATGATCCTAGGTTCAATAACGAATCCGCGGACAACGGGACGGTCGTCGTACACACTCGCAAAATCTAAGTCGGATTCTGTGTTAATATTCGCTGACCGTAAGGAGTTAATCCTTTTTT
>NT_176539.1:10528-14499 GCF_000188095.3 Bombus impatiens | reverse complement strand
TCTGGTAAACATCCTGCCCGGAGAATAGGATCTGCGTGTGGCAAGCTACGGGACAGAAACCGTTGGAATGTTTACTGCCGCGTGCCGCTACAAATCTTTCTTTTAAGGAGAGCTATAGGATTACTCAATGCCTTTGTTAGATGGAGAGTTCGTCCCGTTGACCGCGGCCACGTTCGGCGACTAATTGTCGCCTTGAGCCCAAGCTCATTGTCACAAGTCTCAAACAAATACAATTGGTTAGAATGACGGCAAATCGTTTAGTTACAACTGTAGATTTTAATTACAATGTTTTTATGGATTTTCCCGAGGTTTCAGAGGGAAGGCACCGGTGTCCTCTTATCTCCGACACATATAATTCCCTAATTGGGCGCGATTGTAAGTCTTGTGTTATATTAGAATTGCCGATCAAAAATGAAAAATATGGTAAATGTTAACCTTGACATATGTTGTTAAGAACATTCTTCCGAGTAATCTCCAGAAAGTTTTAGTCGTTGCTCATTATTCTTCAAAAAGTTAGTAATAATAATATATTACTACTACTACGTACATTCTATTTTGCCTATGTGTAAATATATGTGACTGCAGGCATGGACATAACCGACGCAATAGTCGCGTTTATATTTTAGTTTTTATTTGAAAGAAATTTTCACGCGTTGCTTGCTTACTCCACTTGCTCATAAAAATCTAGTCCAACCACATATGTGCCAATTTCACATGCGAGCAAAGGGGGTCCGATTTTTGGCCAAAAAGCTTCCCTTTTTTTTAATTTTTTGCTAGTTCCCTTGGTATTGCGTTGGATTAGATTTTTACGAACGAGTAACGCGTGCGTTGTTTCTTTACCATACATAAATACCAATGTATTGTATTACTGGCTGGATGCCCTTTTGTCTACATTTATCCATATATAAGCTCAGCAGAATTAAGATGTGAATAGTAAAAATCTAGTTGAATAAAAGATAGGTTTATAGAAATAGGATTGAATATCACAAAGTCATGACTAATATATAAAATAAAAATATGACAAAGAGAATCATCTTCAGGCATAGATTTTTTTATTATATCATACAACGCCAATAATGTGCACCTTCAAATTTAAAGAGTTGTAGAACCAATTCGTAACTTATATAAAAATTTCTTATGTACATTCTCAACTATAAATAAACATTAAATTTTCTTTTCTGTAACTATACAGAGATTCCTGGTAAACATGAATTGGTCTAAGAGAGCAGTTATAGAAACTCCAATTTTTAGAAAAACAACGCCGTTAACAAAATTTCTGCAAATATGTAGATGTTTGCATTTTGTAGGTAATAATTCGGCTAACAATACAGACGAATTATGTAAAATAAAAGTTGTGATAAATTTTTTGAACCAAAATTCTTTTGATTCCTTGATTGAACAAAAAAATACTTATTAACACTTATAGTGCACTTTGTTTTCTCCCATATTTAAGAGCGTATAGAACTAACAAAAATTATTATATCGTAATTTTTTTCTGAAGATGCCTGAAATCTCAAAATTTAGAATATGTACATATGCCCTTTGTTTTTAATCATTCTGATATACTCAGGTCTGTCCTAATGCCAGCTGCCGAAAATCAGCACGAACTTTCCGAGCGACCCAATACTAATTGCGTAGCAGTATGTAATTCTGTTTTACAACAACATTACGATCGATATATCTACCTTGCATACAAATTTCATCGTTCAATCATTATATTTGAAGTATTTACTCATAAAATTAATAACATTTGACTAGTCCTCCTTTTAATGTACTCTACCGAGCGTTCATAAAGCATAATTAAACACAGATGTAAAGATTAAAGAGCTACATAACGGTGTACCACAAGCAGGTAAAAAGTTCCTTTATGTCTCTCATCCGTCATTATGGTAGCTCGTAAAGGTATTTGGATTTTCCATAGAAAGCATTTACGTATATGTTATATATGTTATATAAAACATTTAGAAGTTTCGAGTGTCATTAGAATGCTTATGAAATTTCGTGCCTCGTATGACACATATTAATACGTTTATGAAAAGTGCGAAAAATTTATCTAAAATTTCACGAAAGTGTTCAACTGCTTTTGTCTATTTTCGTTAACGTAGAAGATTATTCGTTTGCCTGTGCCATCAGTCGCGATGTAATAATCTGCTGTCGTATTGTTCAAAGAAAACAGTGTACAAGAATGTAAGAGATGAAGAAAATTTAACCCTTGAACTGTAGAGGTAAATATTTCATGTCCAAGTTATTTTGACCGAGTTGAATTTTTCGCAAGGGAGCAGGTAAAAAAACTTTCCAACCTCCTGCTTAAAAAAATTATTTAATAAAAGTTTATGATAACCTTAATCCAAAACATTTGAAAATATCGTACGAATTTTTGAATGAAAAATGCATCGGACACGAAAGTCGGAGTTAGTTGTAGTTAGAGTACCGTAAAAACGTTTACAGTCTAAGGGTGAATTTTTGACATTTTGAATTTTCCCGAGAACGGAAGTCGTTTATTAGAATCATTCGTATTCCGGATGTTCGATCACCGCAGAATAAATTTGGTGATCTGAAACCCGAGGTCGGGTAGAACTAACAAAAGCCTAAAAACTTCTAAACGTTTCCTTATCTTTCCTTGCCATTTATACGACAAGTCTTGCAATATTAAATTTAAGATATTTTTTTAGCTATTCAACTATTCGATTATCCTAAAGAGCACGTTCGTATATTTATATCAACAGATGTTATTATAAAAAGTTCAAAGTTAGAGTATATATGTAACTCCGGTTAAAGATTATAAATAACGGCAATAATATTTTGTTCGGAGTTCGTTTACCTTTAGACCTTGAAAACTAAAACAATGTTGGTATTCCAAGGCACAATAATGTGAGTCTCTCCCAATTCGAATTTTACGTTGACTCATGTGCCACAACATCACCCCCTTACCAGTGATAACGTTTTTTTTTTTGTGTTGTTTAATTTACAAAGGTTATTACGTACATACGGTCGTAAGACTTCGTTCGTTACGTCGCGAAGTATTTCTACGTCGTAATCAGGAAAACGTATTTTTTTTAATCATAACGCATATGTGCTGGAGTTGACAATGTCTTCGATGCGAGATAGAGCGCCGGTTGCATTGTTATGTAGGCCTTTTGTGTACCTAATATTGGTCGTGAACTGTCCGATATAGTCGAGATGTCGAAATTGTCGCAGCGAATACTTGTCTAGATATTGATTAAACGCGTACGTGTGGGCTTTATGGTCGGTATATATCGCGAAATTTCTCCCTTCCTCAGCGTGTCTAAAGCGTTTAACCGCGGTGTACATCACAAATCATTCGCGGTCGTACGCGCTGTATTTTTGCTGCACGGGGGTCAAGGATTTTGTAACGAATTTCAGCGGCTGCCATTTGTCGTTCACGCGCTGTTGCAGAACCGCTCCTATCGCGTAATCGGACGCGTCTACCGCGAGGCCAACGGGCACGCCTGGTACCGGATGCGTCAACATCGTGGCGTCAGCGAGGGCACGTTTCGACTCGCGAAAGGCGTTTTCAGTTTGCTCCGAACACTCGATGGGCGCGTTGCCCTTTTTTACAATTTTTAGTAAGTCGTTGAGTTGTTGAAGTATCTTCGCGGCCCCCGGTATGAAGCCGTCGGAGAATTAATCATACCGAAGTACCTACGTAGTTGTTTGACCACAGCCAGTCCTAGATAGCACGTTCGTACGATTTATATCGACAGGTGTTATTATAAAAAGTTCAAAGTTAGAGTTCATATGTAACTCCGGTTAAAGATTACAAATAACGGTAATAATGTTTTGTCCGGAGTTCGTTTGCCTTTAGATCTTTCAAACTGCCAACGCCCATGCCACGCTGAGTGCACTCGTTCCCGTCAGATTACGAAAGTTAAGTAGCGCCTGGGAACTCCGTGTGGCGATGGCGAAGCGCGTTGGGTCCGCCGCACCCCCCGGTAGGGGAACCGGCGGTT
>NT_176539.1:0-9960 GCF_000188095.3 Bombus impatiens | reverse complement strand
GGGGGGGGGGGGGCTTACCCCAGAAGCGGCCTGGCGTCCGTACGGATTTCCACCACATAAATATAAAAAAAAAGATCTTTCAAACCAAAACAACGTTGATATTCCAAGGTACAATAATATAAGTCACTCTCGTTTCAAATTTTCCGTTTACTCATGTGCTGCTACAAAACTAATAATCAGTCGAATCAAGTACCTGTATACTCTTCTTTAGAGAATAATTAAAAACTGCATTGAATGGCATCTAAAAAATGTATTGTATCATTTAGAAAAACAAAGACAAAATCATCGGCAGATGTCCCTCTCGAAATAGGACAAGTTCTATCTGAAAAACTATTTTCGAATAATGTATAGTTTGTATTTTACTATATTATTTATCGTAATTCCATGTTATTTTTATACCATATTATTTTATATTTAGATATTCGGTATAAATTCGGTAAAATTTAAAATGTGAAATATAAAGCTATTAAGATCTGGATTTTGATTAATGAAAAAATCTTTCTCGATTGTTATCGAGTAATTGATTGTTTGTGAGAAGCAAATTTAAACAGATTCATGAAGCTTTTCTAACGACGATTCACATAATTTATTGCTTGCTGATTGATATATTAATTTTTATCATTTGATTAGATATGAAGCCACTGTCATGAAACGCTATTTGTTCGGAAAGGTTTCTGAGTAAATTAATTTATTACTTGTGTTAATCGGATCTAACGGAGACGTCTAATCAAACTTATTGTTGCAGGTAGAAAATGAAGTAAGGTAATGGAAGGTCATTAGAAACGCGATGTATGCGTCTCAAACTCGTGATAAGATAAGCGTCATTGTTCAAAGAAATAAAGATGCGAAAAATATATTATAGAAAGAAACATATTGAGTTTACAGAAAAAAATGTCGATTGTGCTTTAATAAAAATTATAAAATTCTGGTATAAGGACGTAGGTACAACTGTGGAGTGGGGATTATGACCGAATGCGGTGACGTCTGCAAACAGGTCTGAAATTGAAATTGCGTCTTAAAGCTGTTGGGACCTATATTATCTCAGCAGTAGTTTTTTAAATTAATGTAGAACGATGATTTTTTGTTAAATCTAAGGTAGCTTGACGAAATATTAACAAATATCATAATCAATTTTATAAAAAATTATATTCAAGCCCAAAACTTTCAATTTTTTGATTTCATATTTTGTATATTATAGTGATCTGAATCTGTTTCTGAATTGTAGCAAATTGCTCTTCTTCTTCTATTTTGTAGCAGTATTTTGAGGTTCAAGATTCTAAAAAATTATAAGAATTCGGATCGACATGTTAAAACTTCTAATAATGGTATATTTATTTTAACGGAAAGCAACAATTGACATCTGACACTGGCGTATCAAAAACAAAGACTACATATTCTGAATGTATATTGTTAACACTGTTATAAAATATTGCGAGGATAAAAAAAGTGTGAAGCAAGACAGATGAATATAATATGAAATCCGCGAAAGCCACTATAGTGGAGCATCGTACCTAAGAGGTTAAAGGACAAAGGATAAATATTTCTTTGTGATATAAAATTATGACAACTGATTTTTTACATAGATATGTAAATATATATGTTTATTTATATTAAAAATATAATTTCTGGATATATTACAATATATTAGGTACAACATTTATTGTATTACAAAGTTATAAAATCAAGGTGTACAATATTACTAATACTCTGTTCTGTATATATGATATGTGTGTATATACATATACAGGCTGTACCACCTAATAATCACCACGATTTTTCAGGCACTTACTATAGTCTGACGAAGAAATGGTTTAAATAAAAGTTAATCGACTTTCAATCGGCTAGAAATTGCAATACAAGAAATTTCCAAAAAATTGTTTTTTCAATAGAAAGTCATAATCAGTTTGTCTTTTTTTAAATGAAATTATGTATTTTTACTTCTAACCGTTATAAATGATGTTAAAATGAATTCAACAACTTATTATATTATAACTTTAAAATAAAAATTACGTTATTTTAATCAAATTATATATTTAAAAATGGTGAGCTTCAATAAGAAAAATGTTAATCAGTATATTACAAAAAAAAGCATAAACAGCTTACAGAAATAAACATAGCTCATGTAGTATTATGGTATCTTTGTGCATTCAATTATAATAAATGCTCGAATTATAGCTCATAATTTTAAGAGCACAGTTCCGAACAATGCAATAAATTTGTATTGATTGTTATTACAATCTTGTCATTACGAATATCTTGTGCGTGGACATGCTGCACGGATTCGTTGCTTTAGGTATATAAGGTTTTGAATACAGCGTAAACTGTAGATCACCGACTATAAACAAAAAGAATCTAATAAGGACAAATCAGGTAACCAAAGTGATCAAGGTATAGATTCATAGATGCCCAACTAAAGTTTTACAAACGTTTAATAATATACTAGACAAAATATTTTTATTTTTGTACGCTGTTTATGGTCTTTTTGTAATGTGTGTATGATTTTTCTTGTTGAAGCTCACAAATTATCAAATTACACATTTGGAAACGTGTGATTTTATCGAAATAAAATAATTTTTATTTTTAAGATCATAACGTAATAAATCATTGAACTCATTTTAACATCATTTATAACGGTATGAAGCCAAAAATACAAATGTCATAAAAAAGCCAAGGTGACCTTGACTTTCTATCGAAAAATCAACTTCTTGGAAATCTTTTACATTGCAATTTGTAGTCGATTGTAAGCTAATTAATTTTCATTCAAAACATTTCTTCATCAGACTGTCGTAAGTGCCTGAAAAATCGTAGTGTCTGTTACGTAATATATATATGATATGTATATAATATTGTATATATATATAATTTATTATTCATATAAAATATAATACCCTCAACTAACGTACAATTTATATAAATTATAATTCTTAAGACTTGTACACTAATATAAATGAAATTGATATATATGTATATGTATAGCAAATAATGAAAAACTATAACTATTTACTAGGAAAGTTGAGGTTTAGGTCCAATTCCACCTGCACGATCGTAGACTAACAATGCCACATCTGTAATTAATTTATTAAGGTCGCATAAATTTTCACATTCTGCATATACTCGTACTATGTCTTCAGTTCCTGACGGTCTAAAAATAAAAATTTTTCTAATTAATACTGTGAATATTATTGAATTATTGGATAAGTCTTAAACCTTTCCAAGGTCACGTTTTTGCTCAGAGATAACAGAAATCCTATATGAATTTGCCATAGTAATGGCACTGCCCAGTAGATGGCAGGAGATTATTGAACAGAATGGTGCATATTTAGTTTAATTATATTTATTGCAAGGTGTTAGAATGAAGCTTATATTAAGACTTAATCCTACTATATAAGATTTGTATACTTTACAACATAACTTACTATGTAAGATTATACCATACAAGACTTATTTGACAACCCAATATTTGAATATTTTATGCATTAGCACAACTTTATTTAGTTATGTACATAAAATGCATATATTTGTATTCTTATGATATCTAAGAATTAAAAGTCTTAACATATAGTTTCTTCAAAATAAATTAAATTGGCTTTGTATATATTTATATAAGATGCTCCACACAATGGAGCAAGTTATTTCTTTCAGCAAATAAAATAGTAAAAGGTAAAAAGATTTTTATTAGATAAAATTCTATAGTTTTGTATGACGCGTAATATTTATGTACATTTTTATTATCCCCAATTTATTATGTACTAAAAATAAAACAATAAATAAATAGAATAGTCATGTTAGCTAAAGAATATTTCATGAAATTAATATTTGTAACTATATTAACTTTAACAAAAATAATTTATATTATAAACCAACAAGTATGTTATTATTTAAATGTTTTAAATTACCAATTTTAAAGGGTCAATATTGATATATTATAAGTTTATTCATAATATATATTTATAGAAAGATGTTTTAAAATAACAGTTTAATAAGACATTTTACCAACTTTTATATATAGCTATAATAAAAATTACATGTTACCTTACAAAAGATCGTCCTTTTTTATATTGTGATACTACTTTATCAATTTCATTTTGTAATCCTTCTGGTGTTACACATTGTCTTCCTGCATTAGTTGTTGTAATAACATTTTTATCATTAATTTTTATTTTTAGTTGTTGATTTGGTAAATCTTTGTACATTTTTTCCCATTCTATAATATCCCAGCCTTTCGCATGCAAAATTGTCTCTACTAGCAACATATCACTAAAAGCATCTCCAACTGTTTGATTAATTACATTTATTATATTCAGTAATTTCGAGGCAGCTCTTTTCTCACTTGTAGATTGTCTGTAATATATATACATATGTATATCCGTGTGTACACATGTGTATTCTTAATGAAAAAAATAAAGATTTTGATAATCTTAATCTTTTAACAACAGAAAAACTAATAGGCAGATAAAGGCGTTTTGAAAATGAAAATTATTATAAACTTTTAATGCCTTTTTAAGAAATAGAGTTTTAAAAACTTTCAACAGATAATTGTTCAATATCCATTCCATAAAAAGTGAAGCCATAAAAATTCCAATAGACAGTAGTTCAATATCTCAATCTATTCAAAAGATATTCACTTACGATAGTTTATATTTATTCATGTTATATAATAATTACACTATTTACGTGTTATTGCAATAATAGAAAAAAAGTAGGGTATATCAAACATTACTATAGATTAAATAAAACTTACTCTGGATTTATGATAGCTTTCTTAATTGTTTCAATAGTAGTTTCTTTAAAAAGTACAGTTCCATGACCATTTGCTTCAAAATATATTCCTATATCAAATTCTAGTGCTTTATTATGTAGATGTTTAATACCAGTTGATACACAAGCAACTGGAATTTGCTAAAATGATAATTATAGAAATAATACATATAAATATAAATCCAATATATGATTTATGTATCTTTCTAAAATATTTCAGAACATTAAAAGCAAATAAAAATAAGTATACATACTAGCACATTTGAAATATAATCAGTAGAACTACCATTAGCATATGCTGTTTGTACTAAACCAAGTTGAAGTGATAAATTACTTTCTTGTAAAAGTTCTTTAAGATATTCAGCAATAAGTGTTGCTATTCGGTCACCATCCAAAAGATGAAATTTATTATCTTCATCCATGTAGAAGTAAATAATTCTATCTGCATCACCATCTATGGATGCACATCTAACATTTGATTTGAGAGGAAAATTTATAGGTGGTACTTGTTGTACTTTCACATAATCAGCTCCACACTACAATGAATTGATCAAAACAGATATTACAATATCGAACTTCAATTAAATCAAAATATTATAATTAGGAAATATACCATGTGGTTTAATTTCCCATCTCCATCATTATATACATTAATTGCAATTGCTGTTCCTATGTAATTTTGAAATTCTCTTATGGCATTAGCTCCAACACCGTTAGCAGCATCTAATAACAATTCTGCAACATACTGTCCATTGTTAACCATATTTTGTCTTATATATTTAAATGCTTCTGATAACTTTACATAATAACCATATAAAGTGGGATCGCCATAACTACCATTTGTGTTTGTACATACAACAAGGTAATGTAACTGAGGGGTTGTAACTATACCAAAATCTTGTACAAATCCGCGTAAGGCTTCAATTCCTGCAAGAGCAGCATTTAATAATGTAGGACTACTTTCTCTAGTGTCTCTACCAGTTATTACAACTGCATTTGTAGACATGTTAACATTTTGTTCTTTTATAATATGCTCTATTGTAGAAACTAAATTTGAATCTTCTACATTAACTAAGTTGGTAGCTATATGTTCCCAAGCTGCTTCTAACATTTCACCAGCTGGATCTATAAGTTTCACACCATTATCAGACCCAATATTATGACTTGCCGTAATCATTAAACCAATTGCAGCTATGGAAAAATCAGATATTTTTAATTCAATTTTACAAGGAAAGTATATGGATAATACGAAACAAAGAATTTAATTACAAAAATATAGTTTCATAAATTTTATGCATGAACTTACCATTTTTAACTTTAGATCTCAATACTGCTAGCAATCCCATTCTATACAGAACATGTTCAAGAACATTTGCCCTAATAATAAATTAAAGAACTATGTAAAAACTATATTTATAGCTTTAAAAACATATATGCATATATAACTTCAAAACAATTGCAGCTAGAAAAAGCTTTCTAATACAAATATAGATAATATCACAAGAAAAGAAATTAATGTTAAAATATCTTTTCAAGCAATTATTTCTGGATACAATTATATAAAATTAATATTTAATTAAAATGAATATACATATACATAATATACATATATTTATATATAACTAGGGTATTAAATAAAAAATTAATACGTTAGTTCATTAACTTGATAAGATAAAATAATCACATACTTCGCTCTAAAGCCGGCTGTTCCATATTGAATATCATCGCTGCATTTTTTCACATATTTGATATTAAAAATATTTTTTAATTGAGAAGATTCCATTGCTTATTAATTTATGTTTATTAAAATATATACGATTTATTACGCGTGCAATAATACCTGTTGTTACCATATGGATTAAATGTCACAAAGTGAAAGTGAGGTTGTATTTCTACAATAACAGATAATTTAAAAAACGATTAATTTTAAGAATACAGAATTTGTACCAAGTTTAGTATATATTAGAAACTATTATAAAATCAAAATTTATTTAATGTTTATATTTAAACAATACATCACTTAACCTTAATTACTGATGTTTTCTTAGTATTTCAATAAACTAACAACAGTGTAGAGAAAGATTCTCCTGCAAATAGATATCATTACTTCTGATTTATAGAATTCTTAACTTTCGTTATGATACACAATGTACTTTTATCATATGTCATTAAAACTACAATATTCTTATCAGATTGATAGATTTATAATTCTGGATTTATCAAATTAAATAGATTAGATGTTTTAAGAAATGGTGTTGTATAAAGTAATGTATTAAATAAGGATAATAAATTAATTTATTTTCTATTTATTTATGATTTCATATAAATATATTCTTTTAATTTTTCATATTCTGTCAAATAAATCAAATTTATATAAAATCAAGTAACTTAATAATAATATGCCTATATTTAATTATAGCAGCAGTTAATTTATTTGTTTTATGGGTTATGAGTATATCTAAGTGTATTTACTCTACAATAAATTCAAATGAAAATATAATATGATAAATGTATTTACAAAAATATCTTCTTTGACTATTAAGTGAATTTAAACTATAATATTATATCTTCAATATAAATATTATTGGAAGACTATAATACCTTTAATAAATATATATGTAATAATATACAATTTTTAGTATCCAAATGTATAATGGATCGAAAATTGAATTTTAGTTCAAAACATTTTTTTGACAGATTATCGAAAATGTCTAAAAAATAGTGATTAATCTTAGAGAATACACCCTGTATGATTTATGATGGCCTCTAATTATATTTATAAGGTTATAAAAAATCATATTTGAATTAAAATTTGTTGAAAATGGCAACGTGAGTTCTCGCTCGGCATCTATATGCCAACGGCTAGTTACAAGAGAAGTAACTAGGGGGTGTTACTAGACGCGGTCGATAGACCTGATCGATAGTTTTTTTAAGACTTCCTTGTGACGCTTTCGCTCGGTCATTCATTCATTCGTGTCCCTTCCGAGTGTGCACAATAAAGGTTTTTCTGCTCCGAGAAACGTGGTGTCTTTTTATCCGAATAACGAAGTAATAACTAATGCGATCCTACCTCCTAATATAAAAATAACAAATAAACAGGTTATGGGCCCAGGTTCAATAATTAGTTATTATTTTTGTTGAAAATATCACAAATAGTGAGAATATCAAGGAGCGCAGAAGATAACCTGAAAGGACAAAAAGAAAGGAGCACGTCGTCGGTGATTCAGTGTTGAATACTACAAGGCCGTTTTATCGAATACGTAACAATTGCTCACGTGACAATATAGGTATCAAAATAATACAAAATATAACAAAATGTCAAGCGCCGTGAGTTCAAATATCGAAAAACTCAATAGAGAAAATTACGACACGTGGAAAATGCAAATGAAGGCAGTACTCATTAAGGATGACTTGTGGGAATATGCGAATGGCACAATAAGTAAACCCCAAGCAGCGGATGAAGCCACTTTATGGGATAAAAAGGATGGTAAAGCTCGAGCCGATATTATTCTCGCCATGAGTTCGAGTGAACTATGCCTCGTGAAGCATTGTAAAACTTCGCATGAAATATGGAACAAATTAAAGGAGGTCTACGAATCCAAAGGACCTGCAAGAAAGGCTACGCTCCTGAAACAATTATTATTCACGAAAATGTCCGGTAATGAAACTATGTCCGATCACTTAAACAGTTTTTTCAACCACGTGGATAAACTAAAGGAAATGGATATCGAAATCGCTGATGATCTGCAATCAATCCTATTACTATACAGTATCCCGAATACATATGAGAACTTTAGATGTGCAATCGAATCGCGGGATCAATTACCTACCCCGGATGCATTTAGGACAAAATTATTAGAAGAAGCGAATTCTCGTCGCAATTCGAATGCTGCAAGTGATCACCAGGAAGCTCTACAAGTGGAAGATTCAAGCAAATACAAAAGGTATGACAAATATAAAACTCCCTTGAATAAGAGTGGACTTACTAAAGCTAATAAGGCAAAGCACATTAAATGTTTCTATTGTCATAAACGAGGACATAAGGCAAATCAATGTTTGAAAAAGAAAAATGACGACCATAAAGCTCGATTAGCACAAGTCCCTGAAGTACCCAAAACTGAACAATGCCTACGGATCTCCAATATTCTGGATGAAGATAATCAGGGTAACAGCATTGTTACTGATATTTCATTGAATACAAACATGGAATTGCCAAAGGAATGGTGCATTGACAGTGGTGCGACGTCTCACACATGTGCTGTGACATAAACTGCTTTGAATCTATGGAGCCAATAACGAATCAGAGGGTAAGATTAGCAAATGACAAATTGGCAGAGATCAAAGGTAAGAGTACTGCAATACTATTTAATTATAAAAGGGACAAACTAGAGAAATTCCGATTGGAAAACACATTGTATGTACCAGAACTAAAGGCAAATTTAATCTCGGTGTCAAAAGTTACAGCGAATGGAAAAAGAATCGTGTTCACAAATAAAATGGCCACAATACTCGGAGAAAAGGATGAGATCGTTACTACCGCAAGTCGCAAAAGGATTTTGTATATTATAGACGCAAAGGTATGGTATGTGAAAGCAAAAATACACTTATGGATTGGCACTATCGATACGGACACCTGAACGAATCTGATCTTTGGAAATTGATAAATAAAAATATGGTAAACGGCCTACCTGATATAAGATCAAGTAAAATGAATGCTTGCGAAATATGTTTAAAAGGCAAACAGGCAGCAATCCCAATACCAAAGAGGTCCGAATTAAGAAAATTGGAAATATTGGAACTGATACATTCTGATGTATGTGGACCCATAAAACAAGCATCTGAAGGCGGAGCAAGGTATTTTGCCACCTTTATAGATGACGCGTCAAGGTTAGTATACGTGTATATCCTCAAGACAAAGAGTGAGGTTAAGAGCGCATTCTGAAAATTTAAGGTTTTAATTGAAAGACAAACAGGAAAAAAGATAAAAACCCTCAGGACTGACAACGGTTTAGAATATCTAGGAAAGGAGTTCACAAATGAATTGGAAAATTGTGGTATTCGCAGGGAATTTACAACTCCCCATACACCTCAGCAAAATGGAGTGGCTGAGCGAATGAACAGAACACTCGTGGAGATGGCATGATGTATGTTGATCCAGTCGAAATTACCTATTCATTTTTGGGCGGAAGCTATTAATACAGC
>NT_176538.1:0-395 GCF_000188095.3 Bombus impatiens | reverse complement strand
CGTTATAACGTATTATTTTATATGGGATTACGTTATAACGTATTACGTTATGTGGTATGCAAGTATGACGTATTAGGTTCTGAGGTAAGAAGGTATAACGTATTACGCTATATAGGATGATGATATAACGCATTTTGTTATATGGGACGACGATATAACGTATTACGTTGTATGGGACGACGTTATAACGTATTACGTTTATTGGTATGACGTTATAACGTATTGCGTTATATGGGATGACATTATAGCGTATTACGATATATGGGACGACGTCATAACGTGTTACGTTGTATGGGACGACGTTATATCGTATTACATTATATAGGACGACGTTATAACGTGTTACGTTGTATGGTATGACGTTATAACATATTACGATATATGTGACGTCGTTA
>NT_176537.1:29653-45620 GCF_000188095.3 Bombus impatiens | reverse complement strand
GATTATATTAATAACAATTTGGTTCTTTTACCATATGTATATTTAAACATAAGTTTATTTTTTAAAAACAAATAATGGGAAATGGTAATGGGAAATATCTCTCATAAATTATATTAAATATTTTTGTACTATTGAAAAACCTTAGAAATAAATATTTTTGGGAAGTTTCCGCTAATATTTTGCTTTGTACAGGACATATAAAAAAAAATAAAAAACGTAAAATAATGAACGTTAATAGTAACCTGATCAAAGTCACCAAATATTTCATATAACATTGGCATGAAAATTAAATTTATAAAAAACACACTTAATAGTAATTCATCACAAGAAATAGTACTTTTTAATTAATATCAGGTGTAGCAAAAGAAGAATTTTTATATGTTGTAAATAAATTATATTACTTTATAAAAAAGAAAGAAAACATTTATGTATTTTCATAATAATTTATAATGCTATGACAAAAGTGTAACGATAAATGTAACTTTTATCTCGTAAAATAAAAGTAAAATCGTGAATATTGTAAGAATATTATATTCAAAATGTTTGTGTTTAAATATGTCATTGTAATAAATAAACGAAAACGTATCCTAACGAACAATACGAATGAATATGAATGATTAAAGAATAAACATGGACAACAACCAAACATAGCGGCAGATATGGATAGTATTGTGTTACATAGAGGGTGGTCCGTCATTCATGATACAAATGTGGTTAGACAGATTCTATGACCCACAATTGGATCCTAGTTACTAATAAAATTACAATTGCAAGACACGTAGAATTTATAGGTAATGGTGATAATTTAGTAGGATTTCAATGAGAAGATGGACTAGAGAATTGCCGAACATTAATGTGAGTAACTTTGCAGGCATTCGCCCCGTGGTGGAAATGTTTGCTTTGTTGTTGATGCTTATTCCTTTTACCGTCCATCAGTCTCTTGCTTGATCATTCCTATTCCATTCGACTCGGTTAGTACTTCCGAACTGTCTGTAAAGATTTTGGTTATTTCCTCTCACGCGCCCCCCACAAATAATCCCTCCAATCCGCCGTCCGCAAGTTGGATAGGCGCGTAGCCCTATAGCGCGCGAAGCCCTATAGAAAAAGCCGACCTGTTCGCTAAACACTTGTCAAAAGTATTCAAACCCCATTCCCCCAAAGCCGCCGCGGACGTTACTGAATACCTGCACACCCCCTTCCAAATGTCCCCTCCTATCGAACCCTTCTCCTCGGCAGAGACTATAGAAACAATCAGTCGCCTAAACCCCAAGAAAGCAGCAGGGCACGACCTAATAGGCAATAAAGCAATCAAGGAACTTCCCATAAAAGGGATAGCACTCATCACGTCGATTTTTAATGCTATTCTTAACTATATATGAAACTAGCTTCTATCGCCCAATCAGTCTTTTACCTATCCTGTCTAAACTATTCGAGAAGATGCTCACGAATCGACTTCTACCACTCCTAGAGGACTTGAAAACACTCCCAGATCACCAATTCGGCTTTCGGAAACAACATTCAACAGTAGAGCAAATTCATCGCATAACCCACATGATCAGCCAAATCCATGAAAATAAAAAATATTGCTCAGCGGAATTCCTAGACATCCAACAGGCATTCGACAAAGTAGGCATGAAGGGCTACTATACAGGCTTTAAAAGATCCTACCTCGCTCCTACTACTCCATCCTAAATTCCTACCTAACCAATAGACAATTCATGTTTAAATGCCTAGACGCCACTTCCGCAACATTCCCAATAGAATCCGGCATACCCCAAGTGTCCTCGGACCCCTGCTGTACTCCATCTACACTGCCGACTTACCTATATCAAACGAGATAACAATTGCAACAGCGCTATTAGCTATCCACGCAGACCCGGTAATTGCCTCATCCACTCTCCAGCGATGCCTCGACTCCATGGAAAAGTGGTTTCATAAATGGGACTTCAAAATTAACGAAAAAAAAATCCTCACATGTAACCTTCACTCTCCGAAAACAAATCTGCCTCCAGGTCACCATTAAGACCGTAATAAAACCTGTCTGGACCTACGGAATCCAACTATGGGGAACAGCAAGTAACTCCAACATTGAAATACTTCAACGCTTCCAATCGAAAACGCTAAGATCCCTAATTGATGCACCTTGGTATGTTACCAATGAAACAATACACCGCGACCTCAAGATACCCACAGTTCAAGAGGAAATAGCAAAATATAGCGACAGATATAGCAAAAGAGTCAACAAACACCGAAACCCCCTAATCACTGGACTACTTGATACGATGGACCAGATCCGCAGGCTGAAGAGACACTACCCGCTACACCTAAACGATAGATTCAACTACTTATTTAAATTAAGTAATATTTAATTATTTAAAATACTTACTTATAAATTATACTTATCTATAATAAGTATTAACTTATTATAAATAATCAGCCATGTCACTGCGCCACGCCAGAAAAACTACTAAAAATTCTCAACACGAGAATTGATTGTAATTTTAATAAATATGAAAAAAAAAACTTGTCGCACTTACGGAGGCACCGGTTCTCACGTCCGCATAGCTCGACTGCTCGAGCAGAACTAACATAAATGAAATATGAGCTAGTTTGGCCATTTCCTTGAGGTTTCTTTCTGTTTCGTCCTGACCTTCTCAAATTATTTTCTATGTCCTCAAGTTTTATCGTTTAAATCTGAATGTTCGTCAAAATCCTTTTCTGTTTCATTATATGAAACTTTTTTCCCTATTTTTTATATGTATAGAAATAATAGCGCGTATGCACTTAAAATGGACATACTATATACGTTATGACTAATGGCTTATGACTGTTTAGTGTAATAATAACGGTATCTACGTGTAGACTCTATTTTAGAAAACATGACATTTCAAAAAGGATATTAAATTGAAGTTAAGTTTCAATTGCGACGGACAAAGAATCGAATCCTTCTGACCATACGTTTCACCGAGGGTCAAAAGATAATGTGAAATAATGTTTAATAGCAATTCGATGTACCGCGTAGTTACTAAAGTCGATGATGCGTGTGATTTCGATACCCAATTTTTCAGAGATTTCTCGTAGCGAATCTGTCGATCGACTGAACCCGTCTAACCTTTCTTATTACCCTTTTCACACCTTAGAAGTTGGGGGAAACTTCCTATTGCTGAATAGGAAGAAATCGTGGGTTCGTGAGGCTTTCGTTTAAAAGATTTCTGCTTCACGTTGGTCCCAAGTTTTCCATAGTCTAAATCGAACGTACGATCTCTAAATAAATATGAATGAAAATATGTTGCGCGAACATAACACCTCCTCTTTTAGATGGGATATCGTTTGCTAATATGCTTCCACACTCGTAGATCGAACACGGGGCAGGAAAATACTGAAGTGAACTGTTCCCCGTAGTATGCGCGTTTCTATGTATATATATAGGACTTATCGTTTACGCGCTTTATTAGATTTCCTGATTCTCTTAAGTGTGACATTTGACATCAGTCACTGTTTTCATCGGTTGAATGGGCGACCAGCGGGCCATTCTTCCATTTGCACGATGGTTTCCTCTTGGTTGAATTGACTTTAGTGTTCTCGATCTTGAACTAAGATTCGGCACCTGTTGTTCTGAGACCGTGTGTTTGGTTGCCCCTTTTGCCTCTTTTAGCGTCGCAACAACTTGCTCAATAAAAATACGCATATAGTCATTCAAATCGCGTGAATAATTCAAAGACGGGTCATTAACGAAAGAGAAATAAATTCTCCCGTTCTTCTTAACGAAATTAGTTCGTTGCTCCGTTATGAACCAGTTTAATTTATAAAAAATTTTTACGTCAAAATTAATAACGCTCCAGAAGATTTATATCCTGTGAACGTCAAATGTCTTAGCCAGGTCATCAAATTTAATGTCATATTGAGAATGTATAGCCATACCATACGCAGCTTTAATAAAACAATCTTGCGAGAGTCTCGTACATCTGCGCTTGGTTGACACAGGATACACGTAATCACGGAAGGTATTCTCTCCGATCTTTCCTTTTCTCAGTAATGCCCGCATGATGGCTACCCTCTGTTTTACGCGCGGAATCCCGCACGTCGACACAAGGCACGCAGCAGTGTATGTTAAAACGATTTCTTTTCACGTGACGCACATAGTTCGCCCCAACATCCACTATGTACGCCTCGTCGCCTTCCAACGTGCCTTTTACGTTATTGTGGTAATGTAGGTTACGCAAAACCCATTCCTCACAACACAACCGCGAAGCCGCGGACATGGCATGAGGATGGTTTAATTTCCCAGTTACAACCACATCTTTATCTAATTTGTGTTCAAAAATAGCAGTAGTATTTTTTATCAACGGAACCAATTCCGTTTCTTCCTTAACAAAAGTGTCTCGCTCTAGTTTCGAAAAAGGCACATTAGTATGTAAGAAACATTGACACGCACCCATCAAATGGTAGTCACACTTTCCAGCTGTTAACGTCTTTCTTTTCAAACCGAATATGTTGTCTTCAAAAAGCAAAGCCCTCATCTGGTCAGGAGTCAAAAAATTTGTGTGTTGATTTAGATACCTTCTCAATTCCGACAAAAATTTTTCTTCCTTCTCGTTTACAATTTCGGTTTCAATGACGTCCAAAGAAAAATTTTGAAAAATTAAATAAACTTCAGAATTCCCTTTGTAGCTGCAAAAGGGATTATAATAAACAATTTTCCCAAAACAACCAGACAACGAGGATATGTCCAATTTAAAAAAATTACCGTGCTTAATTCCCGCCAGGAAGAAGAGCCTGTTTCGTTGCTTCATCTTTTTATTTTTAATGCGCTCCTCAGGGTACCAAGCTTCACTAAGTGTTCGAATCTCGGTAACCCTAATCCTCCGTAATTTTTCGGAGCGTAAAAGAACCCGGTGGCGGTCGATGGCACCAAATGCAGAATTGCTTTAATTTCCTACATGACCTCGCTATTCATAAGCTCCAAGACACCGTCGCTTGGTAGATTAATGAATAAGTTGTAAATGAATCGAGGGAAAATATACTTTGTCAATAATTCGATCTTTTGGCATGGCTTCAAGGACCCTACTTTTCTCACCATGCTCAGAATGTCGGGCACTACTATGCCACAATGGACGGCTTCCCATGGACTAATTTTCGCACCCATATACCTGAAGGCTACGTCTGGGTCTATTGCGGGTATTCTTGTGTTGTTGATCTTTATTTCAGGGCCCTTTATGAATCAGGTGTCCTTTTTGTCTACCACCGGGAACGCTTGAGTTTTCTCGACCGATATATTCATGCCCAGGCTCTCCAGGTATTTGTGAAGCTCGTCCATCTGGCATTGTGCCTCTCTCTCGTCTTCACCAAGCAAGACGATGTCATCAGCGAAGGTCAGCACAGGAATCTTGTTTCCTTCATTAATATTTATGCCCGCGGTACTATTCTTTTCGATTTCTTTCAGCAGCAGCTCAAAACATAAGTTGAACAGCCGCGGTGACAAAGGAACACCATGCTTTACTCCCCTGAGGATTTCAATCTCGACCTCTATATTGTCTTTTGTTTTTACTTGATCTTACATCCTTTATACATTTTCTCTATGACTTCTATTATAGGGGTCGGAACGCCTTTTATCGCCAGGCAAGGTCTTGTAGCGGCACTCGACAGCACAAATACCGCTACTCGACATAAACAACTAACGGGCGACGGTAGCGCAGTGGTTAGCGCATTAGGTTACAAACGTTTCGGAACGCGGGATCGAATCCCGGCGACCGAAGTCCGATTTTTATTCCACGATTCTAAATAGGAAGAAAATATAGCAGTACCCCCAGCAGCGACATCTACAGCCACCAGTCACAATCATCACGGACTCGACTCATCCTCTATCTTAGTCTTATCGCAAAATGGGGTATCATATTTTGAAGGCCTTGGAAATATCCACAATTGTGAATACACCCCGCCCCCGATTTCTCTTACTGTAATTCAATGCTGCATTTAATAGATCAATGTTAACTTTACATCCGCTCTCGGATGTGAATCCATTTTGCATAATATTTTGAGCGATGCCCTCTCTCAACCGTCCGTCGAGGATAGATGAGAAAATTTGGCCGAGAATTGGGCCTATTGTAATTGGCCACCAATTCTCAACTTTGCTTCTATCTTGGTTAGCTTTAGACATTAACGTTCCTTCCATGCGACCGGAAAATAGAAACCATATCATAGTATATTGAACACTTTAGCTATTATTATCGGTAGGCCAAATATTTGGAGATGTTCCTTTAAAAGTCCGTCTGGCCCTGCCACTGTTTTATATCGAATTCTTTTATTCTCTCGCCTAGTAACAACTCTGAGGCTTTGCTTTCTGGAATTATAGGATTTGTGGGTCCAATTCTACCCCACAGAGCTTCATAGAACCTCTTCACTTCCCTTGCCTTTGGCGGTTGCCTGGCTGGTTCTAAGTTGGCTAGATCGTTGTTTATAATTACGTCGGCCAACTTTTTTGGATATTCCTTGAATATCTCCTGGTAACGTGCGTAGGAGTTCCTTTTTCTCTTATTTCTGCTTGCTTTTTTCTTTCCTTGATCCCTTACATTATAATTTGCCTTCTGATTATATCGGGGCTTATCTTTTACATTACTTTTATTTCTTAGTGCTCCATACAAAGATGTGCCAATAAAATTATCCATTTTTTCGATTAAAAATTGTCTGTTCTCTTTTGATTCGGCCCAAATTTCATTCAATGTATGTAATGGGTGCAAATATTCCTTAACACAGGGGGCACCTCGGTTTGATTTTCAATCTCAGTTTTAAGACATTGCCGCCACTCGTGAACCATTGCCTCATTAGTTTCGTTTGTTTCTGGGCCCGCAGACGCCATGGATGGTTCAACGAGATCGCACCCGCCCTCTGTCTCTAGGGCTACCTCCTGAAGACCCCCTTCCATGTTTGCAGTTCTTAAGGTCTTCCTTTTGCTTCTTATTTGCTCAGCAGTTTTCGTTGTTAAAATTTTGCTGATCTCTAAATTGGGGTATTTGTGATCTTTATATATTGCATCAAGTTCCTTCAGGAGAGTAACCTCTTCTACTTTCTATACTCTGTCACTTGTTTCCTCTGTCCGTCGTCCCCCTTCTTTTGATATTTCTGACAGCAGGGTGCGCATGTCGTTCATGAGTCAATAGCCTTTTTTGGAACCCGAAACTCATGGGGAAAGCGTCGCATTTAAATCGACCCTCACTGGCATTGCGGGGGGTTTGCTATATTTTGGAATATGACATCTTGCCCCATGGAGCTTAAAAAAGCTTTTTCCACATTTGAAACATCTCCATTCAATGCGGGCATCCGCATGATGTAGACTAAGGCGCTTGTCCAGGTCTCGCAACGTCATAAAGAAAAGATTGACTTCCCTTTTCTTGCAGACTAGACAAGCAACCTTGTCCCCCACTAACGGCACCACCATTTTAAATGTCAAGTCCAGGGACATAGCCAAGACGTCAACGATGGTCCTTTTCGAAGCGGATAAATCCGCCACAACGCTTCCGGACCGACGTTGCGTACATGTTACCGCCGATAGCACGGGGAGGTAGGAGTGCGACTTGAACAGATGAGACCTAAGTCTCCCATGCTTCCGAGCAACTCTGACTCTCCAAGGGACCCGCAGTATGACCGTTTAACAGAGGTATGCTGCTTACAGCCCTTAAGAGAGTCATAGTTACCCCCGCCGTTTACCCGCCCTTTTTTGAATTTCTTCAAGTTGACATTCAGAGCTTTGGGCAGAAATCACATTACGTCAACAACCTTGGGGTCTATCGCAATTTGGTTAGAGACAGCCAGGCCGGGGATTCTCTTATCGGTATTAACTCTTTTGCTACGGCGATTCTGTTCCACGACTGAATTGGACCCCGCGCCGAAAGTATACGCATTGTTTATCTTAGAAAAAAAGGACTTTTCTTTAAAACAATATACTCATAATTTCAACATAAAAGATATATCATAAACTTATTTAATGGGTATAAAGAGTCTGATTAACAATTGAAAATAGTGAAAGAATAATATACAGTGACTAATAATTCAATTTAGTATGATATGTTTTGAAACATAAAAACACACACAACCGAACATCACATTCTTGGCATTGATAACGAGATTCTCGTCTTTTATGGTCTTTCGCACATCCAACACATCTTCGTGATGTAATTTTTCCTGTAGCTTCATAAAGTGAAGGAAAATGTCTTCCGTTGAGTCTTGATGAGTGATTATTTCCGGATGTAATAGGACGTCGGGTTGTTTTTTCTGCTATTTCATTAAAATTTGATCTATTAATTTTAGTTGAAATTTCGCAATTGATATTGTTTTGTTGGTTTTCAATGTGTACAGACAATATGAATTCCATAAACACGTATGAATATACTGGAAGAAATATTTTTTTTGTACTATTTCGTTATTTTGCGAGTAGAATTTATAGTGCTGATGGCCATGTCGGTCCTGTCTGCAGCACCCATAAATTTATTATAGTCGTGTACACAAGATGGTTTCTGTAAAATTTCTTGTGCACTGTAGTGTTTTGGTACATCTACAAATTCTTCTGTATGTATTATTGAAATTATGAAAATCTCTTTTTTATCGTGCCATTTTATGTCTAATATATTTACAGGCGAGCGGAAGCACGCTTCTCCTTTTTGTAATTTTTCGCTCATTTCTGGTATTCCTTCTTTCCTCTCTTTTACGGTGCCACACGCATTTGTAAAACTTTGTATAATATATCAAATAATGCGGGGCTTGTGTACCAATTGTCGACGTAAAGGGTGTGGCCTTTACCTAAATGTGCTTCTAGGAGGGACATTACATTACTTCCTGATTTACCACAGTCTTTATGTTCGGGTCCTATAGTAGTACCAGCCTTCGTACAATAACAAAGTCTTGAATGTAACCCGTCTTGCAGTCACAAAGAACAAACGATTTATCCAGCATTAGGAGCAAAAGAGTTAATATAACCTATTAGCAAAGCTGATCGGTAGTTTTGTGTGTACATTTTTATACATAATTTGTAAACTAACGATCGCTAGTTATATGTATAGAAAAAAAATTGTCCACTACGTTGAGCCCCGCAACATATTTCAATATCATCCAAATTGTAAAGAAATTAGCGTCCAGACAAGTTGCCCAAAATGGTGATTATTCTTAAAATTTCCAGCAGTTCCCGTACTAAACCACCAGTGTCGTTACACTTCTATATTGATACAAATCACAAATAACTGACAAATGCCATCTCTTTCGCGAGGATCCATCACACTGCATATAAGGAAGTGTAGGTGTTCTTAGTTGCATATAAAAATGCATTATAGTTGCAATCGTAAATTATTTATCGTGGTTTATACATGTTCGCGGTTTTATCGAAATATTAATCCTGAAGAGGAAATAGATGGTGCTTAGTCTACTTTGAATTCATTTAAAAACATGATATAAGTTATGATTGAGATCAGATAAATCTCCATCAAAGTTGATCGACGATTAGACGTACTTTGGCTCTATGATTCTTCGCTAATTCTAACATAAACAGGTCAACTAAGAGTCTATGGTATTCTCATCGCGCCCTACAGATACAAGGAATTTAAAAGCTATGTGCAATTTGTATATAGTATATAAAATTATGTAAAATATTTGTATTGGTATGTATAATAGCTCCAGCGGTACAGTCCCATGCAATGCCTCGGGCATTTCCGTTTGAAACTCCTGAGCTGGCTCGTTGTGACATTGAACCAAATCGGACAGGCATAAGTCGGGATAGGATTATTGCCAGCAATTTGTACAACAGAAGACTACACTTCACGTAGAGATGCTTTGAGAAGAACGAACCATTATTTGTTATAAAAGTCTTTTCTGATTTATTTTACATTTGCGTTTTAATATGCTGTGTCATCTGTAATTTGCAATACAAATATATATCCTGATATTTGACCATTTTCTTATGCGGGACGGATAGGGGCTATTACCAGTGATAAGAAATCAGTGAGAATGTCGAGTCATATCACAGTTGAAATTAAAATGTCTAGACATGCACAGCCTCAAAGAGATAGACTGACACTTTCTAGTACTTATACAGAGCTTTCAGTTATCACAGTAAACCATAATTCGATCGAAAACTTTCTGTGGCTTGGAATTAATTTTTGACGTATGCATTGGCGCTGCGCAAATCAGGAGGTCATTAGCAAATATCAACGCGCATAGGCTAAGGTTGCTATTGAGATAGAAGAGGCTCAAGGCATGACTAAAATACAAATTCCCTGCTGCAGCCTGTCATCCACCCCGAAGACGACATTATAGTTTGCACTATCCAATGAGACACCTTCAGAAGATTATGGACTAAATCACCTGAACAAAATGTTTAAGGAAACCGTATCGTATCAACTTTTACACCAAACCGCTCGATCGAAACATGTTAAAAACCCTTTCCAGGTCTATGAGTAAAGTTTCGTTAACAACAGACGTCTAACACGAATTTTATTGTTGCGTGGACTTTACTGTATTTGACCTGGTAGTCAAATTGCTGATCGGGAGGAATGGAAGCCTCCTTACAATGAAACAGTATGAGTCTCTGTATCATCCTCTCAAAGAGCTTACTAATGGATGCTCTGCAAACACCAAATTCATTGACCTGTACCTAGCTGGATTTGGTTTGTTCTTATCCTTTTGAAGCAAGGGAACCGCTTTCCCCATTTCCCCCCAGATAACCTTTTTCCCATTCAGAAACTTAATTTGAATCGTTAATGAATGTACCGATGTGAAATAATTCTTTCAGACATCGGAGCTGGAGCGGTTACTAGCCCCGTTTCCTCGGATGAAGGTACAGACTCAACGAAGATCTTAATTTCCAAGGTTATAAAATTTGGGAATCTGAGAAGATCACCACACACATTTCGGCGTACATATTCAAAATTTATACCCAATAGTCTTGCAGGATTCACGAAGCTTACCGCGCGGTAGAAAGGAAACCGGACAGTGAATGTTTTGCTACATACAAATAACAAGTGCTACTGTAACGAGTGATAAAAGTTTAACAAATTTAAAGTGATGAAATAGCACGCGAGCACAATACTAATTAAGGACCTGTACAAAGAACAGTCTATAATTTGAAAGGATGTCACGGCACACAATCGTGAATAACAGAAGGACGTGTCGCGTACACGTTTATTCTTGGCTTCTCATCGCGTTACTATCAAGATCTGGGGAGCCGGCGGGAGCGGAGACGTTATGATTTCGACTTGTTTGTCGGCTTGGTACCAGTAACGATGCATCTTCTGCTCTGTCGCACTAGGCGAGGAGGATGTTCAACTGTGGAAGATGGTGAGAATCGTTTGAAGAAAATTTCAGGGTGCCGATCACGAAGTTAGCCCTGTTGCCTAGCACACGTCAACTTGCGGAAAAATGCTTTTGGAATCTTTGATTTTTTGGATCCAGAGAATTGGTGGATCTATCAGGGGCTTTCCTGATCTTATAGCTCTATAGCACTTGCCGCGTTCGATGAACGATGAGATAAAGTAACACAGTGTGTCGAAGCGCTTCTTCAGCCGATTTAAGGACGCGGGAGATTCTGTGTTTGTCTTGAAGAAAACCTCCGAAGCGGGAATCCGGATATCTCTCAACGCAATGTGAGAGCTGTAATGGAGACTTCTGGGGCCGAAAGGATATTATTATTTATGGTCTGGAGGACGATCTCTACTTCTGCTGACTGTGTACTACTGACTGTTATCTCAGTGTTCTTATCATCGTTTACAGAGATATCAAATTCTGACAGCTCGGTGCAGAAAAATATCCAGCTTTTCCGCGACTACGAAATCCAAGAACGACTGCACCGTGACAAATCAAATGCCATCAAAACCAGTGTCACTGAACTGGAGGATCAGATCTACCTGTTACTCGTTAAATCAGTGTCACAGGTTCTCGTATCTGTTATTATTTAACGTGCTGCTCCAGGGAACGTGTCTCGCGTTATAATTACCATCGAGGATGAAAAAATTGTATTGCATAGATAGAGTTTTTCGAAAAGCGCGTCTCATTCTTCGGTAGAGACGTTGTGACAAGACACAAACTTAAGAGCCTGAAACGAAAATAAAATATATGTGTCGAGTCAAAGTCCGAATCTGGGCCCGAGTCGTCCTCGTGGCGGGGGCTTGGGACAGGTAAGGATTCCTCACTGAAGCTATCCATTTTTTTTACACTGAAGTTATTTTTATTGACACATACAAAATTGTTACAGAGTTGACACAAACTCACAATGATCACACACTCGCGACGCTAGTGACAATGGTCTTAGATTCGATAACGAATCCGCGGACAACGGGATGGTAGTCGTACGCACTCGCAAAGATCTAAGTCGGATTCTTTGTTAATATTCACTGACCGTAAGGCGTTAATCTTTTTGTCGATGAGTTGGCTCCTGATGCCGCGGAATCATGTTTCGTGCGCGCTCGCATGCTCTTAAATATTGAAATACTGAGGGTCGATATCTGTCGAATATTAGTACTGACTCGATCGCGTCTTTTAACTTAATTGGTTGGGGGCTACCGTCTGTCGGTATTGTCACCTAGGGAATTATCGGCGGTGATACGGGTGTCTCGATTTCCTTTTTTGTCTTGAGTGAACGCATGTCGTCTTTTAATTCATTGATTTTTGTACTCATGTCGGCTATTACTCGTAAATTCGCATCGCATTC
Organism: Bombus impatiens; assembly: GCF_000188095.3. Classification (NCBI taxonomy): domain Eukaryota; kingdom Metazoa; phylum Arthropoda; class Insecta; order Hymenoptera; family Apidae; genus Bombus; species Bombus impatiens. Next base: position 32,932 of record NT_176537.1, on the reverse strand, counting down.
GCATCTTGCGTCTCCCCTATTTTCCCGTAGTTGGGACAAAGACTGTTTGTCTGTTTGAAGGACTTTAGGTAACTAGATCTTAGTGTTTATAACGGCCCTCGGGCTAGCTGATCACGTACTGTGGAGACACGTCGGCATCTGGTAACCATCATTCCCGAAGAATAGGATCTGCGTGTGGCGAGCCACGGGCAGAAACCGTTAGAATGTTTACTGTCGCGTGCTGCTACAAATATTTCTTTTAAGGAGAGCTATAGAATTACTCCATACCTTTGTTAGGCAAAGCGTTCATCCCGTGACCGCGGCTACGTTCGACGACTGGCTGTCGCCTCGAGCCCAAGCTCATTATCACAAATCTTGAACAAATACAATCGGATTGAATGACGACAATTATATAGTATAGGGGTTTCCCGAAGTTCCAAAAGGAAGGCTTCGATCTCCTTTCATCTCCGACAAATATATTGATTTAATAGCGCGATAATAATGGATTTGCCTTGTTGCGTCTTTGGTGGAACTAGTATCAAGTCAACTAGTATTTCGTCAACTCGTCGTGAATCGAAAGGATAAATTGGTTTCCTTGCTTAGTCATTGGTCCTATAATATCCATGGCTATTTTGTCGTTGGGGTTTAAAGATGTGTCTGAAATTGCTGGTTCTTCCTTAGGTCGTATTCTAACTAGTTTTTCTTTTTGACAAATGGCACAATTTTTTGTAAGATCTTTGATTCTACTCATTAAATTTGGGATCTTAAATCGTTCTTTGATTCTTTGGTATGTCTTTTGGATTCCTAAATGCCCTATCGTACTGTTATGATTTTTCCTGAATTATTTTCTCTATCTCCTCCTTGGTTAATTCTTGGATTGGGTCCCATGCAAAAGTGACAGGGTATCAGGTATTGTTGAAATATAGAAGCATAAGTTTGATCTGGTTCTTTTCTAATTCTGCAAACGTGTTGTCTCCTATACCTACTTTCTTGTTATTTCGTAATATGTCATTAATTTTTCGTAACCATATTGTCTCGTCAAACTCTCCTAATTCTGTTTTAGTCAATTGATAGAAAGATTGATCGTTAGGTTTCATTGCTAATCGTTTTGGGATTTCTGATTTCTTTTACCATTTCGTAAAATGTTATAAGAAATCTAAGACTACTGTTCCTTCGCCAACGCCCAAACCACGTTGAGTGCACTCGTTCTCGTCAGTTGACCGTTAACCTCCGATCAGGACCGACCTCTCAGCCCAGAAAGGGACATTAGGCTTAGGTCCTGACAGTGTGCACGTCAAAGTAGACAACCATTCACTAAAAGAGAAGGAAAACGTGACAAAAGTGACAAAAAGTGAAAAATATTGCAGTGGCATCATCGCTATAAATAAAAATAAAAAAAATTAAATAAAACAAAATAAAATAAATAAAAAAAATAGGAGTCATCGATAATGAAACCGAAAGCAAGGAGACGGAACCCACCTTAAACTCAATAAAAAAAGCCATCAAAAGAAAAATAAACACGCAAAGAACAGCCAAAAAAATCAACAATAGTTTGACTTACGCGCAAAAGACGCAGAAACTCAACCCACAATCAAACCTGGTTGCCAGGACCAAAGGACTAAAAAGCATCCTGGAAAACACAGACGAAGAATATCACTCTATCCAAGAAGAAAAGGCCAAAGAAATCAAAAACATGAAGCCCATAAAAGCTACCTCACTTCCAGCGATCACAACAAAAAACAGATTCAGTATACTACAATCAAAACCACAAACTCAATCACAACCGGGACCACCAAACAATTCAACATCGAGCTCAACATCAGAACAAATAAAAAAAAACAACAGAGCAATCAACGCCGCAGGGGCGGCTGGCCTCATCGAACAACCCAGGAGGCCCAGCCCCACCAGCATCGCCACGGGGGGACCGGGCACCTGACGGACACTCCACTAGACACACCGCAGAGGAGCGCACGGACGCCCCATCCACTACAAGGGAAATCAAGCCATCTCCAATCAACATAACACTACAAGACCCAGAGGACACAGTAGCGCTCGTAGAAAAAGTGGCAAACATCAAACAATTTCATATTAAAAGAATACACACAAGTAAACATGCACTTTACCTCCGAAACCTACCAGATTTCCACAAAGCCAAAGAAACACTCCTCGCAGCCAACACAACCTTTTACACGTACACACCCAAAACAGAGAAACACACATACTTGTTGAAAGGTTTAGACAATAGTTACACTGAAGCAGAAATACTCACAGATCTACAAGCTTTACAAATAGACGACGTCTCACGGTTTCCGACAAAAAGATCAAGGGAGAACAACATATTGCTCCCAATTTACATAATACAATTATCCCCCCACAGCAATATAAGTAACCTGTTAAAAATTAACCATTTTAACTACTTCAGGATAAAATGGGAAAAAATAATAAAAAAAGAAATGATGACATAACACAATGCCACAAATGCTAGCGACTAGGTCACACAGCGCAAAACTGTAGCCTAAATTACCGCTGTGTAAAATGCACTGAGCCCCATGGTCCAGGTGAGTGCAAAATAAAAAAAGAAGACGCAGTAACCAAAGACAAAATATTCTGCGTTAACTGCAAAAACTACGGACACCCCGCGTCATACAAGGGGTGCCCCAAACTCGTAGAGCTGCGCAAAAAGCTAGCCGATAAAATCAAAAAAGAATTGCCCAAATAAGCCGTAAATACGCCCCAGAACTAAAGTTCTCTGACGTAGTGAAACAACAAAATTGAATCAAATAATCGAAAACACACCACAAACAACAAACTTAGATCCGCACTCAAACCAAAGCTCAATTACAACCGATAACACCCCCCAACTAAACATTATAAACGTTATTGAAGACTTCAAAAAAAGTATTCTCCAAGCGTTAAAAGAACAAGAAATGCAATTAAATGAAATAAAAAAGACGCTATCAAAAAAGAAAAAAAAAAGACGCTATCAACGCACGAAGAAAGGATCGACGCCATCTTCAGCACTTTCAATAGTACAGATGACGAATAACCAAAATCCACTAAACCAACAATTACATTAAAAAACATATAAATTAAACTTAAAACATCTGAAAATAATTGCAATAAATGCCAACTCTCTAATTTCAAACCAAAAAAAATACAGTATGCTAACCCTAATAAGTGTAATATCGTGATATAATATGTTTACAAAGGAATGGATGATACAGATGTTAATTGGACAGAAAAGACGATTGTTGTTCAACCTGAACTATTCACGCCAAACGTACAGAAAGCAGCACAACT
>NT_176537.1:23340-29564 GCF_000188095.3 Bombus impatiens | reverse complement strand
CTGCTTCTCGACTCGCACGCTGCTTCTCGACTCGCACGCTGCTTCTCGACTCGTACGCTGCTTCTCCACCCGCACGCTGCTTCTCGACCCCCTCTCTGGCCGTTGTGGCATTCTCTTGTCTTTTCCTAGGCCCACTGCACACGTGTTCTGCAGACGCTCGTAGCCAGGGTCACGTAGGTCTTTTCTACGAAACTATGCACTTGAAAAGACCGATGACACATTGATGGGCCCGACAGCGCCTCGGCTCTCGCGACATTGTTCATGGTTCGCCCGATATCTCTTAGGCTTTTTGTCCACGATACTACATAAGTAAAGAAACCCCCGACATCGTACTTATCTCAGAAACAAAACTAAACAAAAGACACAAAGTACACTTCAAAAACTACTCCATGATAAGACACGACAGACCGAACGCCAGCCAAGGACGAGGAACAGCAATCCTCATAAAAAGAATCCCTCCAAAATACAAAACAATTCTAAATGACAAATAACAAGTTTCAAAATCTTAGAAACAACGATCATAAAAATAAAAATAAACAATAAGGAAAACTTATTCATCACTGCAACCTACGAAAACCAGAAAGAATTTAGCGACGAATTCAATAAACTTTTCGAACTCTTACAGCTCAACAAACCGGAAAACTACTATATAATAGCAGGCGACCTTAACGCAAAACATACAAGCTGGAAAAACGAAATAAATAACACGAGAGGCAACTTCATTACAAACTGGCTAGACAATAAAAGCATTCATTACAAAACAAACTTATATAGCTCCGAGCTACCCTCTTACCCAAAAGGAGGCTCATACCTGGACATATGCCTAGCAGATGCGCGATTAAAATTTCAAAACCAACGTCCAAATAACACTTTCAAAACCTTAGACTATGACAGTGATCATAACGCCCTAGTATTTCAGATAAACAAGAATACATCTAACTTCTTAACACTTGAAACACAGACCGAGACACCTAGGTACAATTACAAAAAGACAGACTGGAAAAAGTTCCATAACCTATTCGAACAGAACTGCGACCTAAAGATCTACAACAACGTCAACCTAACAAACAGACAAATCGACTCATTCATAGACGAAATAGAAAAACATATACAAATCGCTTTCCAAAAATCCGTGCCAAACATGAAACAAAAAAATTCATGCGAGCCCTATATCAACAATAAAATAAAAGAACTACAACGAGACAAAAGCTACATACTCTCCAAAATAAACAATATAAAATACGACTATTCTTACGACAAAAGTGAAGAATTAGAATTCCTAAAGTAAAAAAATAAAGACGGCTCATCACCGGCAAACCTACGACCTATAAGTCTCCTCCCCAACATAAGCAAAGTATTTGAAATAATCATAAACAACCCTCTAACCTCCCTCTGCACAAAAAATGACATAATCCCAGAAAATCAATTTGGCTTCCGGCACAAACACTCCACAATTCACGCAATAAACAAACTTACGTCGGACATCTGCTGGGCGCTAAACGCAAAACAACGAGTAGCCGCCTGCCTAATAGACCTCGAAAAAGCTTTCGACGCAGTCTGGATCCCAGATCTCATATACAAATTGATCAAGAAAAACTTTCCTAAAAATACCTAATTAAAATAGTCTGGGACATGATCACAAGCAGAACATTCGTAATGACCGAAGGTTCACGCACATCAGGCAAAGAATTCTCCATAAAAAACGGTCTACATCAAAGTACAGTTAATTCGCCGTTACTTTTCAGTATTTACAATAGTGACTTACTAAATCTCTTTAATCCCAATACATCCACCCATAAACGCTCCATAGCCTTCGCAGATGACCTAATCATCTACGTAACAGGCCGCAAAACCAAAACAATAAAAACGGAATTCCAAGAACTTTTTGAGAAAATTAACGATTACTACCACAAAACTAAAAAACTACCTGGAAACTAAAAATCAACACAAGCAAATGCGAAACCTGAAATGTGAATACTGCTTAGACCCAAGTCAAGTGAAATCGGCCCAATAGAAAGAGAATACTGCAAAAAATTCCAACTAAGAGAAAAGGCAAACAAAGGGGCACTCATACCACACAAAGCTGCATAAAATACCTAGGAATAAACATAGACTACAAATTAAACTACAAGCAGCACGCCGAAATTTAACTTGCTAAGGCCAATAAAGCATTCTGGAAAATAAAAAAACTATTCTACTCCAAACATCTTGACAGGAAAGTAAAAATACTATGCTACCAAGCACTAATCAGACCGATCATAACCTACGGCTGTCCAATCTGGTACAACATATCAGCCTCCCAAATGGAAAAAATTCGCATATTCGAAAGAAAATGCATCAGAGCTTGCTTGAGTACTTACAGATCCGAACACAGTGGATTCAAAAAATATGTAAAAAACAAAAGAATCTACGACCCAGCCAACATTCACCGCATAGACCGTCACATCTTAAAATTAATAAGAAACCACTTCGCGCAAGCTGCAAAGATAAAAGAAAACAGCTTAATCTTCAGTTGTTTATTTCCAAACGACGCATATTACAAAAACACACTGACAACAAGCTACATTCCCCCAGAAGTTTTCCTATACCTAAACGAAAAAAACTACCTCCAAGACTAAAGTAATATCCCAATAATCTATCATATAAAAAGAAAAATAGGGATCAAAACTATACTCTACGAAGAAAACTTAAATGGACAGACCGCAGACACTAGGTGGAGATACAACATGGTCCTCCCTCTGAAAGACACTAAAGCACAGAAAAAACACAAAAAAATATTGGTGGATACCGAATCCATAATAAAATAAGAGAGAAAACCATTAAACCGGCAAAACTCAATTCTGCCTCGATATAACACAGGTGTAAACATTGTAAATATTGTACATTTTGTAAATAAACCTATTTAACATCCCCCTCTCCCTCCCCAAAGTTCACCAAATCACACAAAGCTCCGTTCTTAGCGGCTTAAATCCAAAGAATATATTAAAACGCAAAAGTGTAAAACGCTGACACATAACATGGTATGGCTACGTCATACCGTCGCGTATCGGTACTTTTGCCTAACACATGTTATCAAAATTCAGTTTATTGTGAATACCCAAATGTATTAAAATGTATCTTGGTCTAATAAACGTTATTTAAAAAAAAAAAGCACTCGTTCTCGTCCGATCTCGAAAGTTAAGCAACGCTGAGCACGGATAGTACTTAGATGGGTGACCGCTTGGGAACTCCGTGTGATGTTGGCATTTAGGCGCTGGCAGCTCAGCGCCTCGGGACCGCCAAGCAGTCCGGTAGGGGAACCAGACTGTCTGGCACGGTGGCTTTGACGACAAGGCGTGGTATGACATGGCCGCACACCGCTCCATTAGGATGTGTCGCTCGCACTAGTTCCCAGGCCTCTCTCGATCGCAGCCGGGACGGTCATCGTGGAGGTTTTAGTCGGTTGGAATCCAGCACTACCACGCCACTTTCCCCAGAAGCGGCCTGGTGTCCGTGCGGATTTCCTCCACGTTAAAAAAAAAAAGTCTACTGTTCCTTCAGGAGTTTCTACATTTGAATCGTGTGAATTCTAGATAAGCTATCTGCAACTGGGTTTTCTTTGCCTTTAACGTATTCGATTGTGTATTCATACTCTTCTAACTTTAGTCTCCATCGCATTAATCTAGACGATGGGTCTTTGCAATTATTCAACCATTTCAAAGCCTAATGGTCTGTTCTAATAATAAATTTTCGTCCTAACAAGTATTGCCGTAATCGTTTCAATTCCCAGACTATTGCTAATAGTTCTTTCTCAGTCGTCGTATAATTCTTTTCGGGTAGATTCAGTATACTAGAAATAAAACAACATGGGTGTCCGTCTTGTGAAAGAACTGCCCCTAGTTCTTCGTTACTTGCGTCGGTCGTTAGCGTAAAGGTTTTAGTAAAGTCGGGGTATGTTAAAACTGGTGCGTCGCATAGTCTCTGTTTTAATGTCTCAAAGCTGTTTTGTTGTTTATCTGTCTAATGGAAGTTAACGTCCTTTTTTATTAAGTCTGTTACAGGTGTAGCTATTTTAGAAAAGTTCTTTATGAATTTACGGTAGTATCCTACTAGTCCTAAAAATGATTTGACTTCTGTTGGGTTCTTCGGTATCCTAAAGTCTGTTACTGCTTGTATTTTCTTCGAGTTCGGTTTTACTCCTTCGGCTGTTATAATGTGTCCTAAGTATTCTAGTTCTGGTTTCAGGAATTCGCATTTATCGGGTTGTATCTTGAGTCCTAATTCCCTAAATAATTCCCCCTTTGCAAAACTATTGCTAAATTCTGATTATGTTTCTGGATTGTACTCCGAATATTATTATGTCTAAGTAAGCAAAACAGTGTTTGTTGATTAAACCTCTCAAAGCTGTGTCCATCATGCGTTGGAAAGTCGCGGGTGCGTTCTTTAATCCAAATGGCATTCTATTGTAATGAAAGTGTCCTTGAGGTGTTGAAAGCGCGGTGTATTTTTTTTAATTTAAATTCATGGGTATTTGATGAAATCCTGAGTATAAGTCTAACGCGGAAAAAAATTTCGCATTCTCTAATTGGCTCAGTATGTCTTCTATGTCAGGTAAAGGGTAGGCGTCTTGGTCTGTCAATTTTCCTGAAGCGTCTATTTTTGGGGGGACTACCCAAACTGGTGAATTGTAAGGTGAATCCGATTCTTCAATAATATTTTTGTCTAACATTTCTTTCATTTTTTTTCGATCTCGGCTTTGTGACATTCTGAGGATCTATAAGATTTGGTGTTATTAATTTTATCTTGTTTCAGTGTAGTTACGTGTTTCGTCAAGTTTATGCAAAGTAAAGGGTCTGCCTCTAAGTTGAATACATCTATATAGTGAATTAGTATTTTTTCTATAGGTTCTCTAAATTCGCGTTCGATATGATTTGTCCTCAAAATGGCTTTGAATTTGGTCCAAATCTTTATTGTTTTCAATATAATTGAAAATTTCGTGATTTTTCTCACCAGTGTTAAAGAAACATACTCTCGTTGGTTGTCCTTCCAAGTAGATCATTCGAACTCCCTTTTCTCCTGGTTGAATTACTGTGTGTTTCTGGAAGTGCAAAGTGTTGTTGTCTAATTTCAATGTTTCATTAGATATTTCGTATCGGTATTTGTCTAGACGTGGCAGACCTAGTATAGCATCTTCAATCAATGGAAAATTCTTAGGCATTAGGAAAAATTTATGGCTTTTACCAAATATTCTAAGTAGAACATTTTTGCTGGTTTTATATTTGCTCTGTCCTATATGAAATGTTCGCGGTTCGTTTGTACTATAAACAGTTGATATCGATCGATTTTTTTTATTAGATTGATGATGGCTCCTGTCGATTAAGTGCGTTATTGGTCCGTCATTCTTCCTGAACTGTACGGTAAGCAATCTTCCTGTGGTCGCGTTGGCCCTTGGTATTCCTCGTTCCAATAACTTTGTTCCTCCGTATCCTCCATTATGTCGTCCAATTCCGTCTCTATTTGGTTGACCCGTGAAGGTGGTCGGTTTCTTTGACTGGATGGCTAAAAATTTGAACACTGAGGATTTTTGCACACTCGAAGCACTTAGCTTTCATTCTTTCATTCGTCGGTACTGAGTTTCTGCGTGGTATAGCTCCTTGGTTCGTGGTTGATCGCTGGCTTTAGTGTCGTCTTTCTGGGTGACTGTTCATAGGTCGTACTTGTCTTAGTTGTTCTTCCCGTAAATCTCTTTCCATGTCTCCAGCTTCTTTCTCAGCTTCTACTAGGGTTGCTGGTTTGCTTGGTACTACCATTCGTCTTATGTCGGTACGTAATCCTTTCAGATATGTCCGGCTTACACTCTGCATTACCTTTTTTTTTTATACATGGAGAAATCCTCATGGACACTCGCTGTTACGGGCAACAGTAGAGTAGTGTCGAACTCTTACCAACTAAAACTTAACGGTGGTCTTCCTGACTCTTTAGTAAAGGTGTACCCGGGGTCTCTTGCGAAGTTCTACCGGGGTGCCCTATGTCCCTGTTGGTGTTGAAGGGAGACGTCCTTGTCTGAGTTGGGCCGCTAGGAGGGGACCACACTCCCTAAGGCCACGTTCCCTGGTCTGACGCTCCTAGGGTCGCGGAGGCGGCGCCGCGTCCCTGCGGCGTATGGAGTCCCTCTGTTGCGACGTTCTCGATGGATCGCGCGTTCTTTCCCGGTTTCTTTCCGCCCGCTCCTTCGCCAGCATTGT
>NT_176537.1:22901-23324 GCF_000188095.3 Bombus impatiens | reverse complement strand
AATAGGAGCGGACGGCGATGAACTCCTGGCGCCCCCTGAGCATGGCCTCAACGACCTCTTTGGGGGCTAATCTTTCGCCGATGTCGAGCCATAGGACGCGCCGCGGTTCTGCCCACGCTGAACAAAACTCCAGCGTGTGTTGCGCCGTGTCCTCCTCTTCCTCGCAGTGGTGACAGATGAAGGTCACCTCTCGCCGAATCCTTAACAAGTATTTCCCGAATACCTGCGAATACCGAGCACGTGCGTCATCCTAAAGGTCAGCGGGACCCCACCTCGATCTCTGCAGACTTTCCAGTTGGGAAGCACCGCGCGAACAGCCTTGTGTGGCCGCACAGCGTCTTCCTCGACCAGCTGAGAGCGCCATAGCTCTCAAGTCTCCAGCTTCGCTTCCTCCCGGACGTTTAGGGCGGACTGGCAGACGGA
>NT_176537.1:0-22811 GCF_000188095.3 Bombus impatiens | reverse complement strand
AGCGGGAGGGGGGGGGTGCCGCCAGCACATTCGCCGACGCGTAGGATTTGGTCCTATATCCCCTCGCTATGCGGATCGCGATCGTCCTCTGCAACCTCCTCAGCAAGATTAGGCTGCGGCGACTCACCATCAGGTCTTCGGCCCATATGGGAGCCCCGTAAAGGACTGGGGACCGGACCACTTCCTCGTAGAGTCGGCGAACTCCCAATCCTGCTCCGCCGATGTTCAGTAGTAGGCCGCATAAAGCGTTGGCTGCGGCTATCACCCTTGGGACCAGAAGCTTGAAGTGCGGTCCGAACGTCCATTGGTTGTCGATGATGAGACCCAGGTACTTCATCTGGCGTCTCACCGGGACCTCTTCTCCGTTGATGGTCACGAACAGTTCAGGAGGAGGGGTTCCTCTGCGGCGGTGTTCGAAGAACCATAAGGCCTTGGAGTTGGCCGGCGACACGCTCAGGCCGGGCCTCTGGATGGCGTGTACCGCGTGTGCCACGGCGTTCTCCATGAGATTCACGGTCTCGTTCCACCAACGTCCCCCGGCCAGGACAAAGGTATCGTCGGCATAGCATACCATGGGGCATAGGACATCGAAGGACGGAGTCGTAGGCCGTGATCCACAATATGGGTCCCAGCACCGAACCCTGCGGAACGCCACGCTCGACCGGTCTTCTTTCTTCGCCGTTCTTCCCGCTGTACATAATCCACCTGTCACTCACGTACGTCCGGATGACTCCAACAAGATATGCCGGTACCCCGAAATATTGCAGGGCCTCCACTATCCTGGCCCAGGGCATGGCGTTGAAGGCGTTCGTGACGTCCAGGGAGACCGCTCACGCCACCCCGTTTCACCGCGTCCACCTGGTCGAGCAGGCATACCGGCCTGTACGCGGACGGCGACTCCAGCCGACGGCAGGTTCAGCGGACGACCTTCTTTCCGCAATAAGACCAATCTCGCTGTCCGCCATGTCCGGGGATAGACGCCCTCCTTTAGGCATCTGGTGAAGAGATGTTGTAGGCGGGGAGCCATGGTGTCGATCGACTCCGCCCAAACTCGGCCTGGGATGCCATCCTCTTTGTCGCTTCGAAGAGCTCCTCTTCGGTGATTCGCAGCTCTTCGCTTCACCTCCGTCGTCGTCGTCGTCGTCATCGCCGCCTCATCGTCGGAGGAGGAGGATGGCACTGACTATTTTTCGTGTTAGCGGTTGTGGGTTCTCATTAGTTATTGCGTAGGTCAATTTGTTGAGCACTCGTCAGAATCTAATGTTGAATGATTGAACTGACTCGTCTCTTCCTTGCCTTAGTGCCCTGATCTGCTCTGCGTATTCGTCAGACGTCACTTGGACTGCTACGTTCTGTCGTAATGCGTCGAACAGATCGGTATAGTTCTCGATTCGTATATTTCGAATGCCTTGTGCTGCATTGCCTATTATTTTCTTGATCTTAATGGCCTTCAGTAACGATGCTTTTTCCGAACAAAGGTTTCTCATTGATCGGATTTCTCTTATGAAATTTTCTACGCCTATGTCATCGTCACCGTTTAATATTGGGATATATGTTACTGCTTTTTCTGCTGTCAGAAGATGCTGGTGTGTATCTCTTAGTTGCATTTGCAAGTCGTCGTCATTGTCACGTAAATTTGAGGGTTGGATGATAAAATAAAAATAGTTGAGTCGTAACACAATATTAATTTTGTTTTAATTAAACTTTATTATGAATTCAGCAATCACAATGGAATACACACTGAATTAACACACATAAATCACAATTCACTCAAACCATGTTATGTAAAACCTAGTTAGACTGATACGTTAAGTACGTGACTGTTATAAGCGTAGAGACAGGTAAAGATATGTTGACTATTCTAAGGGTACAGAATAAGTGAAGTTTTACTGACGATATTGTGTCTGGGGAAAGCTATGGGTGGATGTGTCTAAGGACACGGGACTTTCGAATTTGTTGATGACAATTTTGGTTAGGGAAGTGAGGGCAGTAGACACCGTTTCCGATTGGATAATAAGAAAGTTGGTGGGCCGGAAAGGGTTTTAGCCGCCCTCGCGAGAAAGTTGCTAACGGAACATACCAGACGTGAGGAAAACCAACTTTCCGTGTTAACCCGTAGTAAACAATAAAAGTAAAAGGAAACCTAAGACAACAGATACTCGCTTGGTCTAAAGGACCTTAACTATGAAAATTCCAAGATCCCCGGTGGGTACTTAGGACTATTGAGGGTACGCGCCAAGGATGTGCAGACATCTGGGCGCCATCCTGCCCGCGGTGTGTGCCCTAGTCTCTGATGTGAATTGACGTTACATACGCCTTCTTCTCAGAACATTCAGCGGAAGGACCGTTGGGATATTGATGGCTCATTAGGCATTTCAGCGATATACATTGTCGCCGAGTGCCGACACATCTTTATCTCCGTCATCAGTCTATTGGATTTGAACTGTGCCGGTTGTGACACCAAACTCGTCAAAACACGTCTTTTTTTTGTAGCGAGGAGGGGAAAATGCTTTTACGCATACCCAAAGACCCGCGTCTCCGGGTTATGTGGGACTCGGCAGATGACATCGCCATACCCACTAAAAACCCCTCCTCATTCTTCCTCTGCTACGGTACTCGAGGCACCAACCCGGTACAGTCATTCGACATTACTTCAGGTTGGCCTCTACACCACGTACCCGATCCTTTATCCTCTCTCCTCGACTCTGGTCATTCTTCTCCATCTCCCTTTCCTTAGAAAGCCGGCATTTCATCGCCTTTGTACAAAAGTCATGAAACCTGTTCCACAACCGCTCCTCTGCTGCCATCTTCTCAACGACTCGGTTCTCCAATTTAAAATCTTCACCGATCTCGACCTCCAACTCCGTTCTCTCCTCCGTCCATCTAGGGCACCAAAATAGCACATGCTCGACGCTAGGGCACCAAAATAGCACATACTCGGCGTCATCCATCACCGCACCACAATCCCAACAGCTGGTGTGCGACTCTTTGCCGATCCTATGACGGTAACAGTTAAAGATACCGTGTCCCGTAAGGATCTGCATCGTATGGTAGTTGATCCTCCTCCTTATTTTGTAGAAGATCAGCGGATCTTTTACGAGTCCAATTGTAGGGGCTGTGGAGCGTCCACTCCAATCTCCACTTGACCTCTGCCTCCATCTCCAAAACCTTCATTTCTTCCTGCCTAGCATGTGCCGCTTCTTCAGGGCTCTCCTTGATCCACCTTTTCACTCCATACTGCTTCCACCACAACCATGCCTTGATGCAAATCGGCATGCTACCGGTACGGTAGGCGGTAGACGTACGGATCAACGCTGCCCTTTGCGCCCTTCTCATGAACGTCCTATTTGTTTCTCTTCCCAGAGAGGTGGCCCATATCGGTGCGTCATATAGTACCACAGACTCCCAGACCCCATAATACAGTCTCGTGACTAAATCGTTGGGCCCACCGACGTTTGGGAACCAAGAACCGTTCCGTTTTATCACAAACTGCTTTGAGGTGGTGGGAGGATCCCCTAACACTATTCAACACTACCCCTAGGTACTTCACAACGCGACTAGTGGAAATCCCCCCCTCCCCCCATCCCTCACGTCAACATTAAAAATCTTCGGAATCCTCTTCCTTGTTAAGAGGATAACCTCCGTCTTCTCCCTGGCCAGATGCAATCCAGCCTCGCAGTACCACCTGGTGGCCAAGGCTATGACCGCCTTTATCCTTTCATTAATGTCGTGGGACCCTCTGACCTTGAGTAGAACCGCCAGATCGTCAGCGAACGCTACTGCTTCGGTATCCTTCTCCTGGTCCAGCGCCTCCAGCAGCCCATCATACACTAGATCCCACAGTAACCCTAAGTCCTAAGACCTACCCCTGCGGGACCCCTGCGTAAACGTTCCTTCTTACGACACCGTCCCGACAGTGTACCAATATTCTCCTCTCAGCCAGATAGTCCGCTAACAACTCCTGTAGACGTCCCGGTAGCCGTCTCCTTTGAATCTCCTCCATTATCCTCTCCCTCCTTAGAGCGTTGAAGGCGTTCTTCACATCAAGGGCGACCAGAACACACACCAGGCCCTTCCTTCTACACTCTTCAGTAACTGCGACCGTCCTATCCAGGGCTTCAAGAGTCCCCCTCTTTCTCCTGAAGCCGTACTGATCCTTATGGAAGGGATCCTGACCAATGCTCCTCTCTATGAGCATTTTCAGCGTGTGCTCCCATACCTTGCTCAACGCCGGCAGTATGCTAATCGGCCTATACGCCGATGACGTCCCAGGTTCTTTGCCAGGCTTGGGTATTAATACCGCCCTAGCCTCTTTCCATGCCGCCGGTATTTTTCCACCGGTATTTATTCCGTTGAGCACTGTCAGGAGCACGCTAGGTCTTTTCTCCGCCAATAATCTCACTACAGTGCCAAGAATCCCATCCACTCCAGCCGCCTTCCTGGGATCGCATTTCCCAACAGCTATCCTCGTGTCTGTTTCTTCGATGCCAAATTCTCCTTCTTCGCCTGGTAGGATTGATGTCTCTTCCTGTGTAGGCGGTCGCAGTTCCTGACTGGTGACAAAGAGGTCGTCCAGGATTCCCTCCACTCTATCTCTTCCAAGGAGCTCCATTGGCGCCGACCGCATCATTCTCTTCCTCACTACACGACACGGCCTGCCCCATGAATCCTGATCCAAGGTGGCGCAGAAACCCTTCCAACTCTCCTCCTTGCTACGCCTGATCGCCCTTTTCAGACGCCTCCTAGCATCCTTGAATTCGGCCACCAGGACCTCGGCACCATCCTTGCGGGCCGCCACCGCACGCTGAGCTCTTCTTCTAGCTCTTAGGGTTTCGCTCCTTAACTTAGCGAGCTCATCGTTCCACCAATAGTTGGTGCTCCTCTTCGCATTCACCGGGTATTTCCTCTTCAGGTCCACGGCACACATATGAACCAAACTCTTCTGCAGTCGTTCGCCGCATGCCGCCTCGTCAAATTTAAAGCCATTTCCGTTATATACTTCGTCAAATTTATTTATAAAACCCTCTACATCCATCTCTTTCGTCAGATATCTAAAAGCGCCACCCTCCACCCGCTTAATATTATCCTTGAACCTATGTTCAATATATAAATGGTCAGAGGCTGAGTACCAATCTAGGACCCTACTCCCCCCCCCCTCATTCGTCTATTAACGCCCCCCCCCAACTCAGCTTCATTCGTGCTAGTCCCTCCATTTCTCAGGAAGGGGTAGCTTCCCGTCGTCCTAATAGGTATAAGCTCATTCCTCGTTATAACATCGAGTAGGCATGTTCCCCTACGTTCCGTCTTAGAGGCCCCCTCCCCACACCGAGGATTTCGCATTAAAGTCACCGGCAACCATAATCGCCGGCGCTCTTTTCCTTTCCCCCTTTATGACCGCTTCCAGTTCCTTCAAATAATCGTTGAACTGGTCCCTGCCCTTATTGGGGGAACAATACCCACTGACGCAAAACACATCACCAATCCTGACCCCTACAATCCCTACATTTCTTATCAAGGTCTCGCTCGCCGCATGTTTTCCATTAAACAGGGTGATCCATATCATCCAATGAACTCCTCACCGCCATTATCCTCTTATACACCTGAAGCCACTCAGAACCTACCTCCATTTTAATTAGTATGTCTTCCTTCTTCCTCCTGTTTCTTGGTACGCCCCTCTCTTCAGTACCAACCCGCCGGTTGCTTCCCGGGCGCACCATCGGGGTAGCTTGCTCTACGGGAGCTCTCTTCTCCCTCCTCCTTTTCTCTACCCTTACGCAACCTTCGGAGTCCTCGCTGTAGTCACCCCTTATCACTCTATTCTCCCTCCCACACGTCTCAGCGTATGTGTCCTCTCCTCTTCGGGGTCTCTTATACTCCTCAGCTCTCATACCTTCAGCCGGCGATACTACCTTTCTTTTTGAATATCTGCCCTTGGCTATCGTCACTTCCCTCTTCATCTCTGCAAAGCCCCCCCCCCCGCACACCAAGGATTTCGCATTAAAGTCACCGGCAATCATAATCGCCGGTGCTCTTTTTCTCCCCTCCTTTATGACCCCTTCCAGTTCCTTCAAATAATCGTTGAACTGGTCCCTGCCCTTATTGGGGGAACAATACCCACTGACGCAAAACGCATCACCAACTCTGACCCCTACAATCCCTACATTTCTTATCAGGGTCTCGCTCGCCGCATGTTTTCCATTAAACAGAGTAGCCTATAGGGCTCGGAGATGACCGCTATGTCCACCCTGCTTTCACATACGCACTGCATCATCAGGTCTTGCGCAAGCCTGCACCTGTTCAGGTTTATTTGTAAGACCCTAATTTGGCCCCCGTCTATTCCTACCACCTAAGCGCACCATAGGGCACGCCAACGAACCCGTTACGTGTCTTGCATTTATACCACCATGTTTCAGACACATGACGCATCTCGGCTCTCTATCACAATACTTCATACCTTCATATCAAAACCTTCATACTATGCTCAGCGCTGCCGCACCTCCTACACAACTCTCTGCCAGGACATGCAACAGTACACCTTGCCGCCACATGCCCCAACATGTGGCACCTGTAACAGTGCCGAACATTAGCTAACTGCCTAACGGAGGCTATCGTTAGCCCAGTTCTCAGTCTCCTTTCTCTCTCGTCACTAGGCACTCCACTCTCCGGGAGGACCACTACCGCCTCTTGAGTGCCCCATGGTGCCGCCTTTATAGATTTAATTTCCACCTCCCCACTCTCCTCGATTCCCCACTGCAATCTAATTTCTTCCACCAGCTCTTCCCTGCTGGTGAGGGGGTCGATGTTCCTTATTTATAGAGTCGCCCTGTTCACTAGAGCGGCCACCTCCATACTATCACTCAAGGCGGCTCAAAGCACGTCTGAAGTAGTCATGTCTAGGTTACAATTAGGTTACGTTGAGATCTCTCAGCGCTCACGAGCTTCTAGCGAGGCTACAGTTGTATTAGTCGTATCTACATATCCAACAATACATACCAAACTCACCATAGTTCATCTGAGAGCTCAAATTTCATATCGAACACGTCAAAACACGTCTGGAGTAATTGCGTTTACGTTGCAATTAGGTTGCGTTTAGATTCCTCAGACCCCACGTGCCTTTACAAAGGTGAAAATTAGAATTTTCGCATCTGGTAACGAAATATTTCGAACGTGGCGTAGAAAAGTAATTCTGCAAATCGAAAAATACAAACATAACCCATGGATATGCGTCTATAACGATTACATTAGGATTTTGTAATACCCACGTACATCTATTATATCCGTATCTTTAAGCTGCCACGTACGTTTTCAGAGTATATTTTGGAGTTTCCGTGTTTGGAGCAATTAAGTTTGGATTTTTCACCCTTTTACCCTCTAAGTGCAGTTGAAAGAACTTGATTTGGAGTTTTTGACTCCCAAATGGGATTTCATGGGTTAGGTTGAGGATTTTCAACTGCTAAGTGGGTTTTGATTTAAGATTTTTATGCTAAAATTAGTGTTACGTCGGGCGACACTCTACGTAGACCAGGTCATACACCGCGGGCCAGACGGACACCAGACGTCCGCTCATTCTTACGGCGTACCCTCAATAGCCTAAGTACCCGTCATAAATCACATTAATTTGCTCGCTAAGGTCCTGCAGACCGAACAAATATCTTTTCTAAATCATCTTCTAAAGACTATTATTTACTACGGCTTGACAAGGGAAAGTTGGGTTTTCCTGCGTACGATGCTTCCCACTAGCAACTTTCTCTCGAGGGCGGCTAAGACCCTTCCTAGTCCACCAACCTTCGTTTATCCAATTAGAAGCAATGTATACTGCCTTCACTTTCCTGACCAAAAATGTCATGAACAAATCCGATGGTCCCGTGCGCTAGACACACCCATCGCTAGCTTTCCTCCGACACAGCATCGTCACTGTACCTTACTTATTCTACAACGCTAGAATAGTCAACATGTCAGTAACGGGTTCTGTCTTTTCCCTTTTGCTACGTCAACTATAACAAAAGTTCTACGAGCCTTGCTCTATCACCAACGAATATTGTGCCAATGAAGCGCATCTCTATACGCTAAATCATTGTCAACGATACATATCATAAGCAACGGTGTAACTTAAGTGTTAAAATATATAATTTATAACCCTGTTAATCGCAGTGTTATACCCTCTTAACCACCCCTATAATCTTAACGGAAATCAGGGGATCGATCAACTCGTGGTGTCGATTATTATAATCGTAACGGGAATTTACGACTCCCGTTGACGTATTTCCTCCCGATTGCGTCTCCCCGCGATTGGTCGAAAATACAATTAGATTTGCAATTTTTTACTTTAAAATGCTTTTTCATGGATTAGATTTTGGACTTCTAATTTCCAAGTGTGTTTATAACAGTAATGCTTTGGATTTTTAGCTTCCATGTGTATTTTCTGGGTTCCCTCCCAAATGCCAACTTTCCAAATCTGCACACTACTTATTCTTTTCTTTACAAAACTTGTATCTTCAAATTGTCTATATATTTAGTATCTTTTTGTTTTTCACATATATTTTACATTACTGTTATAAATAAATAAAAACTAGTTTTTGTAAATCTTTTACTTCATTATTGTACGTTTATGGTAAGTTATAAACACATTTAAGTATATGTACAAAAATATTATCTGTCTGTATTATGTCACAGCGTATTTTAACAAATCATTATTTATATATAAAAATACGATTTTTCTACATTCCATTATAAGCTGGGCCACCTCCACCTTCTGGTACAACCCAGTTAATGTTCTGACTCGGGTCCTTAATATCGCAGGTTTTACAGTGAATGCAGTTCTGAGCATTAATTTGCAACCTTTCTCCTTCTCCAGATTCCAATGGTACAAATTCATAAACACCTAAAACGGATAAATAATAATAATTAAAGCTCTTTTATTATCTTCCTTCGTATATTTTGTTTTGCAAATATTTGTTGTATAGATTGTATTGTATACTATACAATATATTATATACTACTGCGTATATTTAATTTATAAGCTATTTATTACTAATAAGATATTAGTGATTTACTCCACTGATAGAATATCTACAATATATCAAAGTTTAATATTCGGTAGTCAATATAAGTTAATAAATTTATAATCACAAAATTTATCAAGCATGGTTTCCTTATAGTAAAAAATGTGTTAAAGAATTCTCTATAATTCTCAATAGAAGTACCTATTTCATTATTTTAAAAAATAAATATATAATATACTAATGATATTAAATGTGTTTATAAATATGTACTTACCAGCAGGACAAAATCGACCTTCTGGCCCGGCAAATATCGTTAAATTTCTTTTTACTGGTACAGTATCATCAAGCAAAGTAAGATGTGGTGGCTGATCGGCTTCATGATTTGTACCAGTAAGTGCCACCGAAGATAGTAAATCAAAAGATATTTCATTATCCGGCTGTGGATATTCTATCGGTGTACATTCCGATGCTGATTTCAAACTTTTATAATCCGGACCTAGAAAAAATATTAATAATTATTTTTATCTTTTGTCGATATTTACTACCTTCTTATTTAATTTTGTTATAAATTATTTTACCTCCATGAGACAAAGTCCATGGCTCTCTTCCTCCAATCAACATTGAAAATGCAGAATATAGCAGACCCCCGTAAATACCAAATCGAGTATGAAAACTGGGTCTTATATTCCTTATAGCTTTCAGCTCTTTATAAATCCAACTGTTTCGTATTTTATCAGTATAAGATTTCGGTTCTAAACCTTTTGTTGGCGAAGGATTATTTTCTGCACTAATTATAGCTTCAATTGCACTTTCTGCTGCTAGCATTCCACTCTTCATAGCATTATGTGTTCCTTTAATTTTAGGTACATTAAGAAATCCTGCTGTACAACCAATAAGACAACCACCAGGGAATTGAAGTTTAGGAATAGATTGAAAACCTCCTTCTACTAAGGCTCTTGCACCATACGCAATTCTAACACAAAATGTAAAATTTAGAATGAATCTTCCTATAAATATAAATATTAATTTATTCATACCGGTATCTTACCTCTTCCCACCTTCAAGTACTGGTCTAATGCTTGGGTGTTGCTTAAATCTTTGAAATTCCTTAAATGGATGTAAATAAGGATTAGAATAATCCAAACCAACAACAAAACCAATAGTAACCAGAGGTGTATCTTCACTAAGATGATATAAGAACGAACCACCATAAGTGTCTTTTTTCAATGGCCAACCAACAGTGTGTTCAACAGTGCCAGGCATATGTTTTTTTGGATCAATTTCCCAAATCTAATAACATTAATATCTATCTTATAGTTTTGTAATTATATTAAAATGCATTAAAATTTATGTTTAATGATAATTACTTCTTTTAATCCTATACCATAGGTCTGTGGTTCGCAATCTTTCCTAAGATTTAATTTCTTTGAAATCTGTTTTGTAAGATGACCATGACAACCCTCTGCAAAAATTGTACATTTTGCATGCAATTCCATTCCACGTTCAAAAATATCTTTTGGTGAACCATCTTTATTAATACCAACATCATTTGTAGCAATTCCCTTAACGGATCCATCTTCATGATAAAGAACTTCTGCAGCTGCATATCCAGGATATAATTCTACACCTGCAGCTTCGGCTTGCTCACCAAGCCAGGCTACAACATGACCTAATCTAAAACAAGAAATTAGGTGAAGAATGCTTAGGATACTAACATGACCAACTTTATCATATTATAGTTTATTACCTAACAATGTAGTTTCCATGATTGTACATTGGCATTCCTTTTAAGATAGGTATTGGTAATCTGCCTTTCTCAGTGAGAAATGCGAATTTATCTTCTGTAACAGGGGTATTTAGAGGTGCTCTCAATTCCTTCCAATTTGGAAATAATTCATTTAATGCTATTGGATCTATACAAGCTCCGCTGAGAATATGGCCACCAATAGTAGAAGCCTTTTCAACAAGTGTAACTTTTAATTCTCTTCCATGCTTTCCTGCCAATTTACGTGCTTGAATTGCAGCAGATAATCCAGCTGGTCCACCTCCCACAATTAAAATATCTGTTTCATCTACATATCTTTCCATATTTACACCTGCAAATGATATTTGATGCTTGAATTATCATGCAATAATATATATTAATAATGTAATAATGTATATTATTAATAAAAAGTATTGTTTTTTCATATTCAATTTCATATTTATAAATTATACCTTTCCATCTTGGATCTGATTCTCTGGGTATAATAGTGTAGTGAGTTGTAATTCTTCGAAACTTTTCTTGTGAATAAGCTCTTTGAAACATCCATCGAAATTTCTGTTCTATCAAGAAGTATGATAAAAATAAGATATTAGTAATATTTGGTACAGTTTTTTTACAATTAATATCTTAATATTTTATAATATCTTAATTTTATTATAGGAAGTTCACAAATGATAATCACCTTTATATTTTATATTTTTTTATTATTATTATATATAAGTACTTGTTAAATATTTATACCAATATTTAGACCAATAAAAATGTAAGACACTTGCGCACTACTTTCCTTGCTACATGTAATTTAACAAGTATAGTCTTGTATAGATCAGTACAAGTCAACAATATCAACAAACAATCAAACCTAACCTAACAGTGAAAGTCTAAGGAGATTTCTTTAACACAGTAATTGTCTAGCATAATACGTTTTCACTTGTGTCTCTATACATATGCATATAATATATATGCATCTCTATGTATATATATTATATGCATATATTAAAATATGAGATATATGTAATTGGTGTATGAAATAAAACTATATAAAGCTATATGTATATCACAAAAGTAATGTATGTGCATATGTATATTTTCTATGTATAAATCGTAATTACAAAATAAAATAAGTTTTTATATGTTTTGCAATATCGTAAAAACATCTTATTTATTTGATAACGGACATTAATTAAGAATATTTGTTTGTTATCTTTATTCTTTATTTAATATAAATTAAAACTCATAATATGCTCTGTTAGTGATATAAGAAATGTTATAATAATAACAATAAAAAATTTTAAATTAATATGTAATAAATAATGTATAATATATAATAATTTACAATAAATTGCAGTTAATAAAATGAAGATTTGTGCGAGTAATCTAACAATCACTTGTCAAAATCCAAAATTTTTAAAGATAATAAAAATAAGATAGTAAAATTGTATTATATATCAAGCAAATATTACCAATAAACTTACGATTATTTGATGCAATAAGTATTACTCGAGACATAACTGCATATCACAATGAGTGAACTGTGATCTCGACAATAATGTGTGCTACTACTCAGTTATATATACATATGTATATTACAGTATCAACGATCAACTGCTACTACAAATGTATGTCAAAATCAGCCATCAAAATTTAAAACTCGAGACTAAAGTCATGATTTTATCACAAATAATATATGTATATACAAAATAGGTTATCACCATCACCACATGCGAGGTAAATGTATACAGTGTACAGTACATATAGAGCAGCACAGGCCTATGTACTGTGCGTTGCTGGAAAGATAACTAACGAAACGGCACAGGCAAGAGAGGTACTGCTGTGTATCACTCACCGTCATACGTTGTTGTGTTGTCCTGTTTGTAATATCTAATACTTTTGACTAATACGCATGCTTACCTTTATAATTGTGTTCAGTCTATTCGAAATAACCAATCGGTCTAGTATTCCTTACGTTAGTCATCTTTGTAGTAACGCACAGTGGTATTTGTGGTAACGCATTTGTGGTATATGATACACTACATATATGTATAATATTCCTATATCTATGATAACATCTTATGGAACTTTATGCCATCACAGACCAGGTACAAATTGGACGTGACATGCAACAGATGCTTTTTCTAGTTCCCTGTTTTTGGAATCATCTGAACTCCTTATCATTTTCGTGTCACGTGCGACGTTATCGACTCAGTATCGTACTTTATTCTTAGTCAATACTACTAGTTAAATTATGTAAAACTAAGAGTTTTCTATGAAATTACAGAATAAAATATGTATCGAATAGGATATCCTATAATCATAACGAAGTATAGAATGTTATACTTCTACAATACTTCAGAAAATATTACTTCATTACACTCTATCACAAAAATCCAATCCATTAAATTTCAGGAATCAATGATAGTCTCGTTAAGAGATTAATAAGTTGCCTAATTAAGTAAAAACATATTCACAGTCGTAGCCAATTAACTCATACTGCTTGCTACATAATACCATAATTGTATCACAGTAGTCAACATTAAAAAGTTAAAAAAATAGTAGCTCTTGTTCAAAATTACTGTTTGAATCAACTGTTAATTCAATCTGACGCGTGCTATAGAACTCTTTATGTTAGAATTCTTTATCTCGTCTAGAATAGTAATTCGTGACAGATAGATAGATAGATAGATAGATAAATAGATAGATAGATAAATGGATAAATAGATAGATAGATAGATAGATAGAGAGAGAGAAAGAGAGAGAGAGAGAGAGAAAGAAAGAGATTTCATAGCCATATACAAATCTCTAAATTGTTGGGAACGGAAAAGTTTTTAATGTGACGCTTATTCTGTTATTTATTGATGATCATAGCACCTTGTCTTTGCTTTTAACTTCACCAATTTTCGCGTTGGAATTACATACATATATTATAAAATTCCATCTATTTGAACTTGTCGCGAGACAAGTAGTTCATGTATATAATATGAGCTTACTAATTCTCCCTACTATTTACGATTTGTCGATTCGTATAATAGTAGCTCACGTTTAGATGAATGAATTTACATATCAGACATTTATTTAATAAAGCACTAATTAAACTTTTTAGTTAAATAAACGGAGCTATAAAATATGGAACTTCGTGGCTCGCATTCATCAAAAGGAAATACACTTTAAAAGCGATAAATTTAAAGACATATTGAGAAAGAATGATAACTTAACACGTTTAAATGTTTAGATTATTAAATTAAAAATATAATATATTTAAGTCTATACAGCATACGATATCATTATATCAATAAATATAAAGGTCAGTGGAAGTGAATTGAAGGAGAAAAAAATTATTCGGAAACATTAAGATAGTATATTTGTCTAGAATATCTGTTGTAAATATACTCTTTTAACATCGATTGGTTTATTTACTCAACTTTGACAAGGAATTCGATAATTCCAATGTTGGAAATGTGAAACCATTAAGAATTATTTTATTTCTGTCCAAGGAATCTCTCGTTTTATAGTCACGAGTACTGCACGAACTAAGTAGATATAACACTTAAACATTTAACTAGATTAACAATGCTTTGTTCGTAGCGCAGTTTGTTCGAGATACGCCAAAAATATCTAAGTACAAGCATTTAGAAGATTGTATATCTTACATTAACATTCGACGTAAACATACGAATAATCTATAGAACGTATTTCCTAATAATAACATATATTCTCTTATTCGACAATTTTGAAACAATTTCGTTTTCATAAAATTATAAATTTCTAAAATACGTACGTGCTATACAAATATTTATATAGTGTATTTATGTGTTGTATATTGAGAGTATTTCATAAGATATGATATATTTAACATGTGACATTCGTGTTTTAATGAGTAAACCAATTGTTACTGTTTCCGATAGACTATTGAATGTTAATTTTTAATTAAAGATACTTAAAAAATAGATACATTAGCTTTCTTACTGTTAGCATTTTCCCTTACATATTTGTGTTCAATACCATAAAAATTAGTTAAATTCTGATATAAAATGGCATTTATATTTTTGGTGTAAAATCACAAAAAAGACAGTATCAAGCAGTAATAGAATTAATATCGACTTTTAAAAGTTGATTCTTTCTAACGTATAAATAAAACGAGACAGACAAAGCAAATGGAAAACGGAATGCATTTCAATTTTGATTGCATTTTGGACTAAATTTATAGCGAAATAGAAGTATTGTTATCTAGCGTACAACATGCAAGAAAATGACAGTATTATAATTATTTAGATTCGTTACATGGGCAATTTTTTATCTGCTGATTCCTAGAAAATTAACAATCAGTAGTCGTATGAAAACATGACAAGCTTGTCATTATTAATTTAAATTAGTATTCTGCAAATGTGGTGTACACATGTATATGTATATGTATACCGTATGAAATACCCTATATATAGAGTATTTCGTAAGCTTTAAGTCTATTACTAAAAAAAAATCGGCACTTTTAAATTCATGCCCTGTAATTAAACTAAATCTTTACACAAATTATTGAATATTAAAATAAAACCATGCTCAATTATACAATACATGAAAACGTAATTAATAATTTCATTGAATTTTCCGTTAGATATTGTTCGACAACTTACGAAACATCCTGCATATAATATATTTATATACTATGTACAAACGCATTATCGAATTCATTACGGGTACTCTATTGCTGCGATCAACCTATTATGTGTATGTATATTAAATGTATATATTTTTCATATTTTCGTAACTGATATTCAACAGAAAAATCGACACTTGTATCATTACCATTTGTTTTTTTTCTTTTTTCACTAATTACTAATAAATTGTCTCTCCTACATGCTTTTATGCGCTTCGGAAAAAATAACGTGTCTTGCTTTGTACTTTAATAAGTGGTAGACAATAGAATTATTGGTGTTTTGTTTTGAGAACTCTAAAAATAACCGATCGTTCGGTTGCTCGAGCATCCTGAGACGAAAAGAGCCTCCAATGCACCGGATGTATGCTGGTCCAGAACGTCTTTGTATTGTCAACTCCTTGCCACTTTTCCTCCGATATCTTTAATATATCTTTTGAACATCTGAATATTTTCAATTAATATTCCATTATGAATAAATATCGTTAAATATTATATTAACAGGAAAAGATTCTGAATTAAAGCTTGTTTAAATTCACTAAACATTAACAATATAAAAATATGTGCACATGCCTCATAAATAATGGCCAAGTGCAAGGAGTTGCAATTGTATTATGATATTCGAGAGATGAGTTCCCGACCCTCTCGAAATTTTATTTATAAACATACGCGAATTTTGCAATTGCAATCGCGCAAAACGCACATGTACCCTATTGCTTTTTCGAACAAAATACAATCGCACTCAAACAATAAATATATTTATGTAGAAAAGAATATAAGTTCTACATACATGACTGTGACATACTGTTTAAGGGATTTTGCACTGATCCAGAATCGTATTCTAGTCAAACTGCATTTTTTCTTTGTAGTAAATGTGATAACATGGAACATTCTTAGTTATTTTTATAAATACATTCCTCTCGAGATATTATATCTTTATGCACGTATATCTTTATATTCTTGTACACGAAAGTCCTGTATTTATTTACACAAGCGTTTTGAGTATCTTCATTACTTCATTGCAGTTTCAATGGAATTCTTTCATCAAGAATTTGACTTGCTGGTGCCCATAACATAATGTTTTCATTA
Source organism: Bombus impatiens (assembly GCF_000188095.3). Lineage (NCBI taxonomy): Eukaryota > Metazoa > Arthropoda > Insecta > Hymenoptera > Apidae > Bombus > Bombus impatiens. Next base: position 6,310 of record NT_176537.1, on the reverse strand, counting down.
AACATACATTTTCTTTCGATTCAATCATCGCTTCATTTTACCGTAACATAAAACAACAATCTCGTTATTTGTTTTGTTACCTTAACCTCAAGTCTAATTGGAACATAACTTCTATCAGAAAATAATATCATTCCTTCCACTAAATATTACCAAGAAATGAACTCATATAGTTGGACTTCTCTGATAAACTATTTATATAATCATTTTATTCTAATAACACGGGACTATATTAAATTTGTTTAGAAATAGGGACAGATGATATAAAAATATTTAGTTGTAAAGGAATGAAAATATCCATGAATATTCAGTTATCGCCATGAAACTATGAAATATTATATATATTGATTAATTACAATTGTCTAATTACAAAAGTTTAAACAATTTTACTTTTAAAAATCGTTATTTATACAAAACATAACTCTGGCGTATTAAAAATCGATAATGGACTCATTGCGTAACTTTTTTTTATATTATCACTATAATATAGAAACAATTAATCGTTGTATTAAACGTAAATTTAAGGATAATACAAAACCATCGAAATATGTTGCTAATAACAAAATAAGTTATCGACTAATAATAATAATAATCGTAAATAATAATCGACTAACAGATTGCGCTTAATTGTTTCCATTCCAGTGGGTACATTAACATGAAGTGGACGGCATTGGCTTAAACTGATTCGACATGTTGCAGCAATAACATGGAGCCAAAATATTTGCGTTTCTAAATTGAAAACATATGTATATCTTAGTATTATAAAGACGCATTATTTCAATATAGTTATTACTTAAGGCTGTGCTGTTTTCTATTCAATAATAAAATGAAGGCATCATCATGCACCGCTACTATGGTTCTCATGCAAGTTTCGAAACTAAACGTACCTCAATTGTATTTGCAACTTCCGACCAACTTGTCCTTTTCGCCCATGTTTACCCCACTGTTTCTTAGGATCACATATTAATCGCTAAGGTTGTGAATTGTTACTACTACTCGTATTTTCTCCTTGACCCACAGAATCCAATAAAACATCTTCTCTGCTATCTATACTGTGACTAAATTTACTACCTTTATTAATACTTTAAATTTTCTTAAAAAGTATTATATTAAGATGCTTTTTTAAAACAATATACGACTGTATTATATGATAAAAATATATTTCCCCAAGTAAATGTTTCGAAAGATGAAACGTATAAACAAATATTCCACACGAAAGCTGTAAGATATTAAGAGAAATGGATCATGCTGACATTCATTGACTTTATTATAACCTTTATAAGCCTTGTGAAAGTTAACTTCAAGTATTAAAATTAGAATCTATATTTTTTAGTACATGTTCTTGTAATTGCCATCAAAATACTTGTGTAACATTTGTAAGTAAATATAGATATAAGTATAAAGTATATATAAAGTATATATAAAGATATAAGTATATCTTTTGCGCAAGTCATTTTCAAGATATATCGACTTTCGAAGTTAACATGTTGTTAGCATTAGCGACATTTAAGGAACAATATTTCCCAACAATACTCGACGATATGAAACGTAAGCAAATAAAAATTTATCAGTAGCAATATTACAGATTATAAAGAATTCTTTCAAAGGAAAATAAATTTCTCCAAGCAAACGATTAAGCATTTCAACATTTATCTATTAAACTTATCAAGGACATTCACACACAAAATCGGTTCTTTTTAGGATAACTATGATATAAGTACAAAATCCAATCGAGTAATCTTCCCATTGTAAATATCAGATATACATAATGCCAATTTTGAAAATTCTTATTTCGAGAATAACGTTTGCAAATCACATGAGTAGGTAATATTTAGAGTGTAGAATGCCGACTTTTTGCCCGAAGGTTGTAGATTTGATTCCTCTCAATTGTCACTGACAAGTAATAAGCAGCGTGTGATGTGAATCTTACAGTACAACATTGTAAACTGAAAATACAATGACGGAGTCCTATTAACTCCTTCCATGAACTCTAAGCACGGCGCGCGAGAAGCACCATGTATCCTATTGGAAATCCCGAAGATTCTCCGACGGCGTCAAGGCCACTGTATGAGGATTTTAGTCAATAAGAATCTGGCATTGAGTTGAATCTGGAGTTAACCTTCATAGTACTTTTTTCAGAATCATTGCAAGATAGAATAAATGTAAGTATGTTATACATATATGTATGTCCCCTTTCATATTTTACAACCTGTTTCAACATTATCCGTAGTACCTATATACATATATGTATCTTTCGATATATCTACTTGGGACAGCCTCGAATAATAATCGTTATTGTTCACTTACTCTATGTGAATAAAAGAAGATCTACTCTGAGAAGTTTCGTCCATTTTTTCCGAAAAAGCGCGAGAACTCGCCCGATCTCCTCCATGAGTTAAAGATTTCTTTTTTTGTGCGACTTCTGACTGATGACTATCGGATCGTTTACATTTTTCACTCGAGATTTCATTGCTATTTAAGGCTTCAACTTCATCTACCGGTAAACACGTTTCCACCATGGCTTCCAGGCAATTAACAAATAACTGAGCGCTTTCGGCTGTACAATTGGACTACGGCATACATCAATGTAAGCTTATAAATGCAACAATCACAAAGATTACGTAGAACTTGAATTATTGGGTGATCTCGGGTAAAAAATTAAAAAAGCAAAGAAGTTGTTGTAGTACTTAAGTCACTATATCTCGTCACTATATTATCTCTCGTACTATATTATCAATCTGTGTTCATAAAAGCTAGCTCGAATAGCAACAATCGGTAACGACATGACACGGTTGACAGTTCGTGTTCGTTATCACTTGCTGCGTATTACGGGCAAAAAAATTTATATTACATTTTCTACTTGTTTCATTACAAAAAATTACTCCCTTTTCGGTTGCACTACTATCTCCGTCTCACCCTAGATGGGTACTTACATTTGTGTATGGCCCTGCAAATCTCCATAATCCACCAAAACCACAACTTTGTAAGTAATGTAACTGCTGTTGACTTGTATCCTCGCACGCTATCATATTTTGTATAATTGCTTGTACAGAATTCAATATCCCTTGGTCATGGCAAGAGGATAATACATTGTTGATTTTTGCATCAAGCAAATTATGACTATAAACAGATTTAAATTCATTTAAAAAATATTAAGCATGCGTTTAAGGAATTCTGTAACATTAAATGTCTCAGTAAGCATATGCGTTATTTTAAATATCATTTCTCGCAAACCAAATTGTTCATGTTACTGTTTTTCATACTTATTTTATATTTCAACTAAGGCTAAGATACAGCTGTGAAACGAAAAAAAGTAGAAACAAATTAATAATAATAAATAATAATAATAATTTATTTGTACTCTAGGTACAGAGTCTATTGCATGGAGGTTGTTGCATTCTTATTCCTAATTTCTTACATTATATTAAATGAATTCTTGGATTGGATTCTTGACAGAAACAAATTCATTAAACAAAGTGAAATAATTGTGAATAGAATCAATTATTCATTTATCTTCATAGTATTTAATTATAATTATCTAATAATTATATGTAAATAATTATTAAATAATCATTTTAAACGAGCTCTCTCGACATAAATACAAATTACTAAATGGCTGTAACAGATCTCTTTTTCCGTTCAAAACTATCAGGTATTGTTCGTTGGAATCCCTTCAATATACATTCCGAATTTCTTAATGTTATTTATTAACACAGGAACAAATTTATACTATTTCTGTAAACCTCACTCCTATCTTTATGTAAGTAGTGAATTGTCCTCTGAAGTCATGTGCCCTCATGTTTTGAATATTTACCAGGAACAGCGTAATAAACAGTTAAATGCATCTTTATTTTAAAATTATAAAAATCACGCTAACTTACTGTAACACTTAACAACTATTAATGTAATTGCTGTAGATGCTTTCAACGTGTATATAATCTGTTTAAAATTTTGAAAGATAAAAACTTACATTACTGGGAAGACTTTTGGAAACACCACTGAGGCTTCCGCAAGATATTCATAAAGAATCCGTTGTTCGTTTTCATCGGTTGAATTTTTAACTAAAGTAACCAGAACAGTTAGAACCAAAGTTTGAGTTGAGAAATCTGTCAGTACTTCTGGATCAAGCAATATATTATTTTCGTTGCTCACGCTTACTCTGGCACTTCGATTCTGTATGAATTATAGAAATTTTACCATTTATACGTATCCTTTTATGTTACTTCGTACTTTCATTTCCTTAATTTTAGTACACATAACAAGAGTCAAGCTGTAGGTAGGTATTTTTAAAACGATTGAAGCAGAAATGTTATAAGGCAAAATTAAATGATATATTGGTATGGATTCTTACTTTATGCAGTTTTATGTCAATGCACGTATAAATGAAAGTTACATGAAAGTTTAATTTTCTCACATTGAACTTATTTAAATTCAATTAATGTCTTGAATTTCTTTCAGCTTTTTATCGCTACTACTATAATGGGAACATATTATTTGTACATATGTTACGAAATCATACATATGTACATTCGTATTTGTTTAGATGTTAATAAATTTAAGAAAAGATGTTTATGAGGATTATATATATGATGAGTAAATAATACCTTTGGTTCAACTTCCTCATTCGATTTTGCTTCCTTCGCAGTTGGTACAGAAAAGGATCGCTGCGTTTTAAATAAAATCCGTCCAGTCTTGTTAATGACGTATACATCGTCATTATTGTACAAATTGATGGAGCGTGATGTGTATAAGGGATAAGTTACAATGTGTTTTCCAGGCAGACATAAAGTAGACATAGGTAGATGCGAACATAGACATCGAAAGAGTAAACACAGGTTCATTCAAAAATATAAAACAATAAACAATATTACTTAATGTAAAATTGAATTTACACTTTTAAAATATCCTATAAAATATTTAAAACCTTAAATTTGATTATATTTTATAATGCATGAATATTTTGTATCTACTAACTTTCAGACTAGTAATATTTTTGTTATTTTGTTTACTTTGGAACAATTCGCAACATAAATTATAAATTTTCAAAACATCATCTTAGTATATTTTTAACTACTGTATCTGCTTATTTTTTAATTCTATTTTCACATTTCAAGTTTCGTAAAATTAAGGAATTTAGATGTAGTAAATTATTGAATATAAATAGAAATAAATAGAAACAGAAATAGAAATTAATTACAAATATACAAATACATCAAGAGCTGCATATATATACTTATGTGTAATTATCTACATATTTATTTTATTATATACATACAAACATTTGTATTTAAATATATATATATATATATATATATATATATATGTCGGAGATGAAAGGACACCAGAGCCTCCCCTTTGGAACTTTGGAAAAAACCCTTAAAATTATAATCTAGATTCTTTAGTCAATCCGATTGCATTTGTTCCATATTTGTAATAGTGAGCATGGGCTCCAAGCGACAACCAGTCTCCGAACGTAGCCGCGGTCAAGGGGATAAACGTTTTGTCTAACAAAGATATGGGGTAATAGTATAGCACTCCTTAAAAAGAAATAGTTGTAGCGGCACTCGATAGTAAACATTCCAACGGTTTCTGTCCTGTGACTCGCTACACGCAGACCCTATTCTTCGGGCAAGACGATCACCAGATATCAACGCATCTCCAAGGTACATGTTCAGCTAGCCCGAGGACCAGTTATAAATTTTAAGATTTAGTTAACTAAAATCCTTCAAACAGACAAACAGTCTTTGTTCCACCTACAGGAAGATAGGGGAACTTTATTTTTTTCTCACGAACGACGCTTCCCGCTAGCAACTTTCCCTCAAGGACGGCTAGCATCCTTCTCTAACCACCAACATGGAAATTGACCATTAACAGTAATGTCAATTTCCCTCAGTTTCCGAACGAAGGCTTCTCTCCACGAATCTGGTGATCTCATGCCCTTAGACACACCCCATTATAGTTTTCCTCTGCAGCATCACCGTGCCGGAGAGACACTCTCTCTCGTGCGCTCTCAGCAACTAGTTACGTGGCGTTTTAATCAGTGAATTTCTCGCGTTCTAACATCTATGTTAGACTCTAGTCCAACTTAGACTTTGACGAAACAATAAATTCGTTATCCCGTTGACAGCGGATTCGTTATCGAACCCGAGGCCGCGAGTGCCCAGTCTATCCAGTCTAGTCTACCCAGTCGTTAATTGTCAAGTCTGTAGCATCCATACTTGTGTTAATGAACTGTACCTTTGTTATACCACAACGATGGCTAATTTCAATGAAGATTCATTCACCCACAACCCTACCTACAACGCCAACCCAA
>NT_176536.1:0-406 GCF_000188095.3 Bombus impatiens | reverse complement strand
GTAATGTGATCCTATTTAATATTGTTTTGAATATTCTTTTTCTGTATGAGAATTAGTGCATCTCTCAAGAGGACAAAGCTTCTGCAGGAGCTCAAGAATGTAAGTAGTTTTACATATTGTATTTCAATTTGTTCTTTTTATTATATTTTGTTTGTATTACTGTTAATTATACAATAAAAATGATTGATAATTTAGAAAACTGTAAATGTCCTATTTAATCGAAATAAAGTCTTAACATTAAAGTACAATAAAACTGTCTGATACGCATAAAAAATCACTGAATATTTTGTTCTCAAACTTTTATATTAGAGTTCCAATTTACATATTTATTAGAGTTTAGTCTTTATTGTTGCCAGAGTTTTTAAGTTTGTTATTATGTATTACCGATTTTAATATCTTATGTTTT
>NT_176535.1:553-956 GCF_000188095.3 Bombus impatiens | reverse complement strand
AACGTTATAACGTGTTACGTTATACGGTATAACGTTATAACGTATTAAGTTATATGGTATAAGGTTATAGCGTACCACGTTATATGGTATAACGTTATAACGTGTTACGTTATATGGTATAACGTTATAACGTATTGCGTTATATGGTATAACGTTATAACCTGTTACGTTATATGGTATAACGATATAACGTGTTACGTTACACGGTATAACGTTATAACCTGTTACGTTATATGGTATAACTTTATAACCTGTTACGTTATATGGTATAACGTTATAACGAGTTACGTTACATGGTATGACGTTATAACGTATAACGTTATATGGTATAACGATATAACGTGTTACGTTACATGGTATAACGTTATAACGTATTACGTTATATGGTATAACGTTATAACGT
>NT_176535.1:0-483 GCF_000188095.3 Bombus impatiens | reverse complement strand
TAACGTATTACGTTATGTGGTATAACGTTATAACGTATTACGTTATATGGTATAATGTCATATGGCATAACATTATGTGGTATAACGTTATAACGTAAAACGTTATATGGTATAACGTTATAACGCATTACGTTATATGGTATAACGTTATAACGTGTTACGTTATAAGGTGCAACATTATAACGTGTTACGTTATATGGTATAACGTTATAACGTGTTACGTTATATGGTATAACGTTATAACGTGTTACGTTATATGGTATAACGTTATAACGTGTTACGTTATATGGTATAACGTTATAACGTGGTTATATGGAATAACGTTATAACGTAATACGTTATATGGTATAACGTTATAACATATTACGTTATATGGTATAACGTTATAGCGCATTACGTTATATGGTATAACGTTATAATGTATTACAATATATGATATAACGTTATAACGTGTTACGCTATATGCTATAACGTTATAACGTA